>NW_021318741.1:661358-695788 GCF_001605985.2 Dendrobium catenatum
GAGGGTGCCTCCAAGGAGTGGACGTAGGTCAAGGTTTGACCGAACCACTATAAATCTGGTGTGTTCTTTTCTTATTATCGCTTCCGCATTTATTTTTCTTCCGCACTTTTTCTTTGGTGATTTTGGTTTGAGTTTTAACTTTGGTTTTAAAGTTATCTAATTCACCTCTCTCTTTGTTAGCCTTGGGCCAGTTCACATAGGGCCTAACATCCCTAATGAACTTTCAATCTCCACCGTTGATCTTTGGATCAACAACCAAGATCTCATCATTATGCGGCTTTTCCAAATCACATGTTCGATCCTGTAATGTATTCCTTTGTTCGGCTCCATCACGACTATCCATTCAATACTACAGGCGATCCAACAGCGGTCAGCAGCGGCTTACACGGATAAGTAAAAATGCCTCCACCACCATCGCAATTTGGCATTAATGGCTAATAATTACAGTGGTGCAATCATTAGCCGTTAATTTTTCCACTAGCTAATGATAGCCGTGATTTTATTTGGCGAATCCCAGCCTGCCACGTAGCCTACCGCTGCTGGTTTAAATTTAAGTATTTTAATTAATTTTAATCAATTTTTAAATAAAGATTTCTTCAAAAATTATTTAAAAATAAAATGTTTGTTAAAAAAATCATAATATGTCAAATTGCTAAAGCTTTAATCCTCTTTAATATATAATTAAAATAAGATCAAAATATTTTATATATTTTATGTTATTTTAAATATTAGTTAATTTTTTTAAATTATTATTTAATTAAAAATAATCTAAATATTTTGTTAAATTTAATTTTTTATTTTAAAATATTTTTAACTTTCAGATAAAATATTTGAGATATTTTATTTAAAAATTAAATATTAATTTATGTATTTTCTTTAAATAACTTAAACAATTTTTAATATTATAATATTTTTTTTAGAAAGTGCAAATTGCATTAATAAAAAGATAACGCTTACAACTTACTAAGTGATAGATAATCTATCATAATCCTCCTTTAACAAGAAAAGAAAGGAAGGAGGAATCATATTATAACTAAAATCATCCAAAAAAAAAAAAATCTCCCGATAAAGCAAGGTTAGTGCAAAAATCGGCTAACTTATTATAACTTTTATTAGCAAAATGAAATAAAAACTTGCCAAAGCCTTCCAAGAAGGAGAAATCTTCCCATTCTTCATTATGTACACATTGGATAGTAAAATCCACCGAGCCTTGCAAATATTTGATGATATTGTAATTATCACCTTCAATTATGATACCTTTAGCATCCAACATCCATTCAAGGATTATTTTCTTCAAAGATCAAAATGCCTTCAATTCTAATAGTCCACTATCCTAATGAATACCTTTAAACCCAAAATCAAGCATGAATCAACCTTTTAAGTCTCTAAATACACCACTGATCCCACCTTCATTTGATTTTAATAAAGATGCATCAAGGTTCACTTTAATCCATCCTAGGGAGGAGGGTGCCAAGAAGAAGACAACTAATGAGGCTGGTTAGCACGCCAGTGATCCACGAATAGATTATAATTTGAAATTGATGCAAAATAGATAGCATTGGATTCTATAAAGCTTAAGCCAAACTCATGATTACCATGCTTAACCTTGTTTCTACTCCTCCATGAGAAATAAATCATGGAACAATAAACCTTTGCAATAAAAGGATTAGCAGAAGATAACAATTCTAATTTGGATTTGCATTCTGTGAACGATGAAAACAAAGGTATTGGAAATCCCCATGTTTTAAGCAAATCAACAACTTGAGTAAGTTTAGAATAGTTCACTGCCACATGCTCAATGTTCTCCACTTCATTCATCCTCTAGGACATAAGTTATGCCCCAATAGTCTTCGATACATTAAAAAGTCATGTGTTGGAATCACATTATTAAATAGACACCACCAAAAGCATTCCACTTGAGGAGAAAGGTGTAGTTTTTTTGACCATTTTCTATTATCCACAATAGGAAGATCAATCAAATGAGCATGAGATGCCAAAGTCACAATACTTTTACCCGTGAACTTATTCATAATCTCTAAACAATCATTCAATAAGTTAGGTGAAATTTGAATTTAAGAAATGATTTCAACTAAGGAATTTCCAAAAAAAATTAAAAGTTCCTCATTCCAATTTCCCTCAACAATGAAATAGTCAAGCAAAGGAAAATCATAATCCAAGACAGCAATAAAAGTTGGCCATCTATCAAGACTTTTATCTAAAATCCATACATCTTTAAGATATTAATATATGTACTTGAAGCTACCTTCCATCTAGTAATTGGATGAAGTGATTTTGCTCCACTAGATAAGATCTTCCAAGTGACAGAGCTATTACTTTTGCTAATAACACCCCATAAATAAGAACAATATTTTGCAATAAATGATTTATTGAAAAGAGACTCTTGCTTATTTAAGAAACTCCAAGAAAATTTTGCTCTCAAGGGCTCAAACATAGAAACAACTGAATGAATTCCCTGACATCCATAATTCCATGGTTTGCATAAGTCTTCCAAAGAAATGTAGTGTAGGCCAAAATTACCTCCTTGCTTGTCCCAAATAATGTTCTTACAAGCCTTGTCAAATTCTCTTAATATGTTCAAGGGAACTAAAGAATGAGTAGAGAAGAACACCAGTAAAGAGAGCATAACAGATTTAACCAACACCAGTCTACTGGCTAGAGAAATGAACCGATTGCCCAACATGTTAAACTTACTAGCAGCTTTCTCTAGTAGACCGTTAAAGTCTGATGATACCAGCCTCCTCAAAGCCATTCTGATACCTAAATAGTTCAGCTCATTGAATACTTTATAACCCCATAAGTTAGATATAGCTTTTTTCTTTCTCTGATTCATAGCTTTCCCAAATAAAATGGAGGATTTTTGGATATTAACTTTTTGCCCTGTCCAACTACAATAATCAAGAATATTTCTTCTAAACTTTCTTAGAAATCTAATATTGGCTTATGAAAATAAGAGAATATCATCCTCATATACTAGATGAAAGATTCTAGGACCAGTAGAAGCAATTTTGATCCCCAAGTTCCCTCCTTTATGACACAAAGAATTTGACAAAAGTTGAGAGCAAAGGATAAACAAGTAAGGAGATAACGAGCATCCTTGTCTAAATCCGCTTTTAGCTTTGACCCCCTTAGAGATATTTCTATTGATCATAATTGAAAATTTTGGATCCTCTACACACTTAGAAGGTTATAAAATTTAATTGGAAACCCAAAGTACTCCAAACCTTCCTTAGAGTATCCCAAGCCATACTATCATAAGTTTGCTCCATGTCTAATTTAATAACCACCAAGCCTTTTTTAGATTTGGAGAAACTAAATTTATTGAAAAGTTCTTGAGCCAGAAGGACATGATCAGATAAAGACCTACCTTTGATGAAAGCCACTTGAACATATGAAATTAATCCATAAAAAAACTTCAAAAGTCTGTTGAGCAACATCTTGGCAATTATCTTATAAATAGATACACAAAGGCTTTAGGACAAAAATTTGAAGGAGCAACAGGATTCATTACTTTAGTAATGAGAACCACCAAGGATTCCTTCCATTTAAGAGACAACCTTCCTCTAGATTGGAATTGAAATATAGAAAGACGAACATCTTTGCCAATTATCTTCTAATATATTTTATAAAAGAGTAAGTGGTGCTATCTAATCTCGGAGAGATATTATCGCCAAGACTTTTAACCACCAATTCCACTTGTTCAAAGAAGAAATCAGCCTCTAGTTGATTACAATCCAACTCACTTATAGTATTCAAAACTGGAGGCCACTCCTTCAAACAACAATCCCTATATTTCCATTTTTGTTGAAGAATTCAAGCAAAATATTTTCAATTTCCGTATGCTCCTCCACTAGAACACCTTCATCATTCTTTAGCTGGTATATAAAATTACCAATCCTTCTTCCATTAGCATATGAGTGAAAGAACTTATAGTTCATGTCATTTTCCTATATCCACTTCACCTTTTCTCTTTACCTCCACCATGTGTTCAAACGAGCCATTGTAACATTGAATTCATGAGTTTTGGATCTCAGTAAGAGAAGAATTTGACATTGAGAACATTCATTACATCACCTCCACTAGACTTGCTCCATGAGTTAGGGACAATGGCTAAAGAAGCCAAATATAAAGCCCAGACATCTTCATACCTTAAAAATCTATTTTAACGAACATTATCCTTAAAAATTCTTAGAAGAATGGGGAAATGATCAGATGCAATCCTCGCCAGGTGCCTAACCAAAGAATGATGAACCTCATCTAATAATTTAGAGTTTAATAAATATCTATCAAACCTTTCCAGAATGTGAGCACTCCCTCTTTTGTTGTTGTACCAAGTGAATTGTGGTCCAACCAGTCAAACATCATGAAGATGATTATTAGACATAAACTCTTTCATCTCTTGAGGCCCTTGAGAAAAAGTGAACTTTTTTCCTCCCCTCTTCTCCTCTTGTGACAATATAAAATTGAAGTCTCCCCACCAAAGATGGAATCTCCACGTCAGAATGCAATTCTAAACATTCCCACAACTTCCTTCTATTATACAAATTTTTATTGCCATAAACCGTCGAAACCAACCAAACAAGTGACCTTATTGATAACTTTCAACTCCCCAATGACACATTGGGGTAAAGCGTCCAACAAAGAAAATACGGTCATGTTAGACTTCCACAAGATCATAATTCCTCTAGAAGAACCATCAGAGGGATACACAAAGAAATCCCAATCATCACCCATGAATTTATTAATCTCAGATTTAACAAAAGAAGTGATTTTTGACTCAACAAAACCAACAAAAAAATATATCCCTTTCTTTAGCAAACTATTTTAAATAAATAGAGGCTTCCCTTTTATTGGCCCCTCTACAGTTCTAAAAAGATAAGGAGCTCATTTTGATATTGAGGGGGAAGGACCCCCGCTCCTATCTTTATTCAACCCCACAAACTTTTTAGGACTAGATGAAGTGCTCAATGGACCAAGGGACTTAGTTTCCTTAAAAGTTTTGGTTTATGAGTACCTTAATTGATATTCTCCAAGAAATTATTCTCTAGGCTCACCGACTCAATAGACTTAGGAATATTATCAGTATTATTATCAATAATATGGGAAGAGGATATAACAAAATTATTGTTAACAATATCATGCTTGACAAATTCTCCTTCCTCTAAAATAGGTTTCACCGAATCAGTTAACATAGAATTCTCTACTAAATCCTCTCCTCAAGCCTCAGGTTCCAATAGTTTAAACATATTTTCTTAAATAGGAAAAGTATATATATAAGAAGATATATCCTTACTAGCATTCAGTGATGTTCCCATTAGTCCTCCTTTAGAATTTATACAACCAACATAATCTTTGATTTGCTTAGATTCAACATCCAGCCGTAATTGTAAGTCAGCAACAAGGTCTTCCGGAACATGCGAAGCTAAATCACCATCATCAATATTTATCTTTTGACCATCAACCAATCCAGTAGTTTGAGGAATTTTAGTTTGTACCTTATTAGACACCGATATCTTCTTCTGATATACAACATTTCCCCTTCTTATCCTCTTATTGTTAACATGAACTCAAGGTCCATAATTTAGTTCTTCCTTAGGATTACTAGTCAAAGGTAATCCTATTTCATTTCCAGGAATAATAGGTTTTGCCTAGCCTGAATCAACACCTTCATTTTCCTTTATCTTGCAAGAATTACTCAAGTGACATATCCTCACACAACTAAAGCAAAAGGATCGGCTACCTGGCCCATCCACCCAAACACCCAATGGCAATTACTTGTCTAAATCCAATCGGACGCAGACTCTAGCGAACTCCCTTCTTCCCCTTTGGAATATATCACCATCAATCAGAAGAGGTGTTCCAATCAATGAAGCAATTCTAGTGATATTAATCTCATCCCACCAATAGAGAGGGAAATTAGGCATTCTCACCCACACAGGGGACATCAGTCCCTTCAAGGATGTAGTAGAAAATTTGGGGTTCCATTTGTCAAGCCCAATTATATGGCCATTTACAAACCATGGTATGCCAGAAATAACAATTTCCATAGCTTCTTATGAAAAGAAGGAACATAACACCCATCCTGAGCCAAGAATTATAAGATGGAATTTGCCAAATTGAGGCCATTGATGTCTCAACTCCGTAGCTATTACATGGAATGGAATATCTTTGCAAAAAACTTTTACTACAATAGATTTTTGAAGCCTAATCATGTTATCATTCATATTTAGTTCATGTAGTTTAACTGCCTTTGCATGTTCTGACATGAATGATTCATCCATTGAAATGTTAACCTTGATGTATGGTCATTTAGACCATGGATTATTCGGGATTGTCGTTCCCAAATCACCTACAATTCCTTGAGCAAGATTGCTAGTTACTCCATTAATTTAGACATTATCACAAACAACTAATGTGCCATCAACCAACTTTTGAATTGAAGGGTCTCCCTTAGATAAGCCATCGGCCTTAATTGTATTGCCAAACCCTTTGATAAAAAGTTTCATTCCAGATGAAGACAATTCAAAATCATTTGATTTAATTTTGCCAGTCGACTGTAAAGTGTCCAATTTTGAATCTATGTCTAGTTGTTTTCCTTTACCAAACACAGGAGAAGAACCATAAGTTGGGACATAAATCGATTCTATAATCACCAAAGTGGCATTAGATAATTTCTTCGGATTAACCCAATAGTTCGACCTGATCTTCAAATCTAGCAGCAAGTCAAAGTCACCATAATTACCTATGGCAAAAGTCCGGCCACCGGAGGTGGTAGCCGAATGGCCTGCCGTCATTGCCGGCAAACCCGCTAACAATTAAGGAACAAAATTTTGAAAAATTCTCTCTAGAAAATGGGTCTCTCTATCTCTCTCTCTCTCTAAAAAATGGCTCTAAAATAATAAATTAAAATTAGATTAATATTAATTTAACTATTTTTAAAATCTAAAATTTAATTTTAATATATTTTATTTAAATTTTTAACATATTTTAAACATTTGAAAATTAAAATTTAATTAATTAAACATTGAATATTTAAAATTTTATATATATATTAAATTTAGTTTAGAATTATATATATGTTAAATTTTTTATTGAGTGTTAAGAGATCCCTTGGAATCTTAAACATATCAAGAGAATGATTGAATAGAATTTAATGGGGAATGATGATTAATGAATAAATTTTTTTTTTTACTTTTTTATTTTTTTCTTTTATTATTTATTTTATTTTTTTCTAATTAATCATTGATTAGTTTTCTAATGAATTGAATATATTGCATGTATAGGATACACACATATGCACTTAGCTTAATCTCTTCTAGATCTAGGAATTGATTGTGTTTGTGTGTATCAACAAGTATATGCATATCAAGGGTTAGGAATGTTGATTTAAAACCACTTAACCTAGTGATACCTTACGGACAATAATTAAGGAAATATTTAAATAAATTATATTAATTTTAAATATGAGGATACACTTCCTTTTGACATGAAAATTGAACCATTTGAATATAGTGACACTTTGAGCACATAGAATATTTCTCACTGATTTTAAAATTGATCAAGCCCCTTAATTAATTAAATTAATATTAAACCTTTAATTTAGCCTTAAAACATCTTAAAATTCTAATAAATCAAATTTAAATCCAAAAAAATACATATAATACCTCTTATTCACCATAATTCAAATTCAAACTTAAGAAAAATAAAATCCCTTTGATTTAACATCAAATTTAGGTTCAATTTAATTTTAATTAAAAAAATTTATATTTACTTAATTTAATTAATGAAAAATAATTAAAAATTCAAAAAAATTTCTAAAACACATGGGAATCTCTCCTTAGGTTATTCGTTACCTTTAGAGTTGATTTCAAGGATTTGATAATTCATTTGAATTCAAATCATCAAACACCCTTAATTAAGCATTTTTTTGAAAATTCAATAAATACCCAAAATTCTAAAAATCATATCTAATTTTAGAAAAGTCTAAATTGAACAAACTCCATGGAATTGAACTTCATTTAGGTCTAATATTTATTAAAAAATTTAAACCTCAAGAAATAATTCAAATTAAAAAAGTCAACTATTTGGTAAAACTTAAGTCAAAATTTTAAAATTTCATAACTAATTCTAGAAAATTCTAAATCCAGTAAAATCAAAGTCTAATTACTCATCAAAAGGTCTAATATTTAAAAAAATATAAAAATTCTAAAATTCTCTTTGAATGTAAAAGTCAACTTTTGACCCCTTTAATTAAGACATTTAAATAATTCAAATAATTTCAATAATTGATTTAAAATTCTATGAAATCTTATTCTAACTTTAAATATAATAATCAATCAGTTTTATCAAAAATCATCAACCATCAACTTTAATAAATTTAATTCACTTATTTATACCGATTACTATTGGGAAACGAGGGCCTACGAGGCTATTAACCTAGCCCCAATAAAGGTGAAATAAACTTCATTGCCCTAGTTTAACAAAGTTAGTAATCTCCCAGCCTTTAAAACACATCTTAAAATTAATCTTTAGTCATTAACATTTAAACTTTAGTTAAACATTTCCTTAAACCTTTCAACCAACTAGAATGTTAAAAAACTTTAACTAATTACCCTATATAGGACATATCCAAACCACATAGCCTTTTACACACTTTAGATGGTTTACTAAGATAATCAATTCTAGTCTTACGCTAGATCGGTGTTTACTTTTCTGTTGTGTGTTGAGTTTTTCATGGTTTTCACTACATGCTCATTGTTGATGTTGATGTGATTATTTATTTAATTTCTATGCTCTATAATGTGATTATATTGTGCGTTAAATCTACTCATAGGTTAGGAAAGATTCATGTTGATTCAATCTTATGTAGGTGGCCGTACTTATACAAGACATTGATTAAAAGGGGCATAAAATTAAGTTTTAAATTTAATATTTTTTTTATAAGTGCTTTAGAAATTGCTAAGACCCACTTTAAATTAGAAAAACATGGCCAAGTGTGGTTATGGAATTGAGCATTTAAATTATATATATATATATATATATATATATATATATTACTACTTGGGATGTTAAATTAACTATTGATTTTATTAGTCTAGATTTTCATTTTTAGATTCAAATGTAATTTAATTCAAGCATTGTGTTGTAAATGTCAAAGTGATTTGAGATGGGATTGAACATCTAATTTGAAATCCAAAGAGGAATGGACATCCGTTAAGGGAGGGCGCCTATCCATTTGGAGATCCAATTTAGGATGATTTTAAAAGATCCATAGGGAAAAGATAATACCCCTTTTAAGGGGGAAGTTTCTTTTCATTTGGATAATAAGACCTGATGATCCAAGGAGCCCATAGAAGGATGAAGAAGTGGATAACAAGAATACTCATTCTCAAAGTCACTTGAGTCTTAAGATTAGAAATCTGGGCTTGTTGTTAGTGGTACCTGACCACTTTACTTTTTTGTAATTCTAGGTTGCAATATTAAGTGGCAATTGCCACATGAAATTTTAATTTAAATATTAATTTGATTGATTTTATTATTGATTAATGTGTTTTTTGTAATATAGGATTGCATTCTTTTAATAATTTTTTGGCAAACTTGCTTGTCATATTTGATTTGGCCTGGAACCCGATGGGAGCCTCGTGAGGGTACAAATAAACTATTTCTACTTTAATTAAAATTATAAATTTTAAGGTCACATAGAAACCTAACATTTTAAGAACTAAGCCTAAGACTACAGAGAGTTCTCATAAGCATGTTTGTTGTATTTTCTTTCCTTTTTTTAGCCACCTCCCCGCCTACGAGTTTTGGCAGAAAACTTAGCCTATGAGGGTGCAGATATATCGAGGGAAATATGTGCATTCTTTTAGGAAAAAATCTATTTTAAGTCTTTTTTTTTTAAATTGCTTTATTTAAATTTTAAGCATTTAATCAAGCAACTAGCATGCATTGCATTAGATGAAAGTTCATTAGGGATGTTAAGCCCTTTTTAACTAGCCCAAACTAACCAAGAGGGGGGGGGGGTGTGAATTGGTATTTTAAAATTTTCTCAATAAAAAAACACAATCTTAAATCAAACTAAAATTCACCACAAAAAAATCAAAGTGTGGAAATTAAATGCGAAAAAATTGTAAGAAGGAACACACATAGATTTATAGTGGTTCGGTCAACTTGACCTACATCTATTACTTAGAGCCTCTCATTCAGGTATTGTACTAAACTTAGTGACTCTCCTTTTGCTCCCACAGTAAGGCGGAGATGCTTGTAAAAACCTTCTTTCCACTGACACCGATGAGGCAGAGAACCCAACTCCTTTTGCTTCCTCCTGAAGCAGACAGAGAATCCAAGTTCTTTCACTTCCTCCTAAACCACGCAGAGAACCTCGATCAATTATTGAAGTAGACCTCTCTCAAACCACCAAGGAATAAGAATGATGACCAAAGAAGATGACTCGGATCCTTTCTTGGAGAAACCTTTATAAAACCTCTCACAAACTCCCCCTCACAAGATCCTCTCTTTCTCTCTCTCCTTGCTCTGCCTCTCCTCTTGGCTCTCTCAGGTGAAGACAACAATAAAAGATATAATCTTGGGTAAAGAAGAGGTCTTAAATAGAAGAGCACCAAATTTGCTCTTATTTGCAACAGACCGACTTTATCGTCCAGGATGATCGAATGATCATCCTGTATGATTAGTTAAAATCATTGAGTATCATCCAAATCATTGCCCTGATTGCATGTCTGGATGATGGAAAAGTAAGCTGATCATCCGGATGACTTCATAATCATTCCAGATAATTAGTTCAAAATGACAAATATTATCCAGCACATTACCTTGATTGCATGTTTAAATGATGGAATAAAAATTAATCGTCTAGGATGATTTGGGATCATCCTAGATGATTAGTAAAAAAATAATACACATTGCCTAGAACATCATTCTGGTCATCTAAAAAGAAATTAAGGTTTGTTTAACTAATTGTCCCAGACAATCCTGCGATCGTCTAGGATGATATGATTATGAAATGAAACCTTAATTGTTTTCCTTAATTACCATACTAATTTAGGCATAATTAAACTACATCATCTAGGATGATATCCTAGATGATATCCAAAAATAAAACATACCTAAATAGATATGAAGGCTGATTCTTTATGATTTGATCCTATCATCCCGGATAATGCTAATATCTTCCAAGATGATTTGCTTAATTGCGGATACCTTAATAAGGATGCCGTAATTATGGGTTTTCTTTTTTAACTGATCATCCAGAATGATTTGGGATCATCTTGGACGATGTGATCAAAAATAGAAAACTCTAAAAATAAACAGAATTTCTCCCCAGATGTGTATGTGTAAGGTTACTTAGCATCATGACCCATATCTATATAATTGACTTAAGAAAAGATAAAAGACACTTAACATTCATTACAAACTAACTCAATCATAATCTACCCAATCTTGAGCTGATTAAATTTTTAATTTGATCTTGTGGACTTGAAACATTAGTAGGAAAGATAATCATAGAAAAAATAGAACTATCAGAATAGTTTGCTATCATCAAAATTATAATTAATGTATCCAGATTCATAACAATCTTCCCCTTTTTGATGATGGCAAACAATCAAAAATAAATGAAACACAAATAGAAGTAAAATAGTATGACAAAACAACTCAAATACTACCCACTACTCTCCCTTTTGACATCACAAAAAGGAGGAGGAAACTAGATAAGCATAATAGAAGATAATAAAATAAAAATGAAAAAGATAAGAATAATGGAAACAAAGTGTTTTTTTGTAATCAAAGCATGAATATGATAAATTCTCCATATGATTGAATTCAAAATTTGTAAGAATTATTGATTTAACATCATCAAATTTCGAAAAATGATAGAATAGTCGATCTAGTTAGCCCTAGCTCAGACTTCTCTAAGTGCAAATTTTCTTTTGAAAATAAAGCTCCAACTATGAAAAATAAATTAGATAAGAAAAAAAGATTCGTTCAAAACTTGGTTCTAGATAAATATCTTGTAGAATAACATACCAAAGTAATTACTCACAATCATGAAATTCAAATCTTTTCAGTTTCAGTAGCGGAAAGTGCAATAGAGTTTTGTTTCAATTTTTTTGATACACTTTGTGTATCTTTCAATTTTTTTTGCACTCATTGCATATCTTTTCAGTTTTTCTTCTTTTTGAGCTCATTTTATGCCCTTGACATTTTTTTTGCAAGCTATATCTTTTTCAAAACTCTTAAATACTCTCAATTGTGAGTATATCTTTTAGATATTAGAGAAGAAAAACTCACTCCCTAATATAAGGAAGAATAACTACAAAATAGAATCAAATTCATATGATAAATGTAATGGCAAGATTATAAAAATTTGGAAGTAATATAAAGACTTTGAACATTATATATATAAGATAGATTACTGTAGCAAGATAAAAAAAGATTTCAATCGCAAAGTACAGTTGTTAATTTGAGATAGACTTTTGTTTAGAAAAAAAATTTAAACTGCTAAAAGAGTTTAGATAAAGGGAAAAAATCAATAGTGTTTCTCCCTTTAACTCATTTAGGGATGTCAAACATTGACTATAAATTTTCAAAAGAAAAAATAAGGCATAAAATATAATTTCATTAATGAGCATAAACAAAAAGAAGAAAAACTAAAACAACAGAAAAAATACAAAAAATAATAGCAAGAAAAAATTAACACAAATAAGTCTGAAATAAACAAAGAGAAGAAAAATAACAAAATGCAATAAAACATAAAATTCATAATTCAGTAGACATCAAGTTCATGCATTTATGTCAATCACACAGAATCTGATCCTTAAGATGCTGAAAGTGTCAAAAGCTAGTGGTTTAGTAAAGATGTTAGCCAGTTGATTCTTAGTTGTCACATGGTGTAACTCAATGTCTCCTTTGGTCACATGGTCTTTAATAAAGTGATGCCTTATGTCAATATATTTGGTCCTTGAATATTGGGTAGGATTCTTAGAGATACAAATGGAACTAGTGTTGTCATAAGGATTGAATCTATGCATACATATAATCCTAAATCATGAATTTGTTGCTTGAACCAAAGGACTTAGGCCACACAACTTCCTAAGGCAATGTACTCAGCTTCACTAGCAGAAAGTGCAACAGAGTTTTATTTTCTACTAGACCGAGAGACTAAGGACTATCCTATGAATTGGCAAGTACCATAAGTGCTCTTTCTATCCATCCCGCATCCTGTAAAATCAAAATAAGAATATCCAATAATCTAAAATAAAGTGTTGTGCCTAGGATACCAGATTCTTATATTTTCGATCCCTAAAAGATATCTAAGAATTCTCTTAACTGTAGTCAGGTGGGATTCTTTAGGATCATCTTGAAATCTAGCTTAAAGACAAATACTAAACATTATATCAGGTTGGTTAGTAGTCAAGTAGAGCAGTGATCCAATTATTCCTCTGTACTTCTTTTGATTAATAGATTATCCATTTGAGTCCTTATCCAACTGAACATAAGTCATGGAAGTATTTATTGGCTTGGCTTTATCCATTTCATATTTCTTCAAGATATCCTTAATGTACTTTGGTTGATATAAAAATATTCCATCATCCAATTATTTTATGCTAAATCCTAAAAAGTAGGACAACTCTCCCATCATACTCATCTCAAATTCCTTACTCATTATTTTAGAAAAGTCATCCCATAACCTTTTATTAGAAGAACCAAAATGTATATCATCAACATAGATTTAAACAATGAGTAACTTATCTCCTACTTTCCTTAGAAAAAGGGTGGTGTCTACGCTCCCCTTAATAAACTCCCTCTCAAGTAAGAACGTGCTAAGCCACTTTCATACTAATCTATGGTGCTAGTTTTAGTCCATATAAGGCCTTTTTTAATTTGTAAACATGATTTGGAAATTGTGAACTCTCAAACTTGGTAGTTGCTCTACAAACACATCCTCTTTTATTACCCCATTTAAAAAGGCACTCTTGATGTCAATTTAAAAAAAGCTTAAAACCCTTATAACAAGTAAATGCTAGTAGCACTCTAATGGCTTCCAATCTAGCTACAAGGGAAAAGTTCTCCTCAAAATCAATCTCTTATATTTGGTTGTACCCCTTAGCTATCAATCTCATCTTATTACTAACCACCACACCTGAATCATTCATCTTATTCTTAAAGACCCATTTGGTTCCAACTATACTTTATCATTTTGGTCTTTCTACATGCTCTCGAACATTATTCATAACAAACTGATTTAATTGCTCTTGCATGGCTAAGATCCAAAACTCATCAGACAGGACTTGGTTGATGTTGGTGGGTTCAGTCATTGAGATAAAGGCAGAGTGGTTCACTTCCTTCATAAGTCCATGCCTAGTTCTAACACCTTTAGAAGGGTCTCCTAAGATTAGCTCTTTAGGATGACTCAAAGAATATCTCCAATCTCTAGGAAAAGTGTGTGTAGGTTCTACCCTTTCCTTGAGATTTGCATTTTCTACTCCATGGGTAATCTCACCTACTCCTTCAATGTTTTGGGGCTCTATCCTCTTCTCCAAATTTTTAACTCCTTGGGTAATCTCTCCAATTTCATCTTCATCCCCAAATCTAGACTTTTTAGGATCAGATTTATCAAAGAATACATGAGTAGTCTAGTCCACCGCCAATATCCTCTTATTAAACATCCTAAAGGATTTCCCCACACTTGAATATCCTAAAAACACTCCTTCATCAGATTTTGGTTCAAAATTTCCTAAGTGTAACTTCTTATTATTAAGAATGAAAACCTTACAATTAAAGATATGGAGGTGGGAATGGTTGGGTGTCCTATCCTTTAGAATCTCACTGCGTGTCTTATCTAGTTTGGCTCTAACATTCACCCTATTCAACACATAACATGCTATATTTATCGTTTAAGCCTAAAAGTATTTTGGAAGTGAATACTCAATAAGCATGGCTCTAGCAGTCATAATTAAGATCCTATTCTTCCTTTCAGCTATCCCATTCTGCTGATGGGTCCTAGGAGCTGAGAAGTTGTGACTAATCCCTTTATCCTCACAAAAATCTCTAAATTAATCATTTTTAAACTCTCCACTGTGGTCACCATTGATGGTCAAGATCTTACAACCTAGCTATTTCTAAATCCAAGTGAAAAAGGATCTAAACTCAAACAAAAGACTCACTCTTATGTGAAAAAAAATTAATCCAAAAGAACCTTGAGTAATCATCAACAATCACAAATCTATAGATTTTTTCCCCTAAGCTGGCAGTGCTAATGGATTAAAATAAATCCATGTGAAGGACTTATAAAGGTCTAGACGTGCTAATATCCTTTATGGAATGGAAAGAGGACTAGACTTGCTTCCCTAGTTGGCAGGCATCACACAGGTGGTCTTGGGTGAACTTAAGCTTGGGGACACCTCTAACTAGGTCTCTTTGGGTCACTTTTCTAAGGGTTTTCATACTAGAATGACATAACCTCCTGTGCCATAACCATAACTCATCAGCGATAATTTTTAAATAAAAATGAAGCAACACATTCAATATTATTTAAATCAAGCATGTAAATATTATTGATCCACTTTCATTGCAAAACAGTATTATTATTCAAGCTAATAATGCATGTATATTAAAAAAAATTATGATGAAGCCCTTACCGCACAGCTGACTAATGCTTAACAAATTATGTTTTATTCCATCTACAAGCAAAACATTTTCAATCAAAAGGTTCTTTTTTGGCGGTGTTGACTCCAAGAGTGACCTTGCCTCTAGCCCTTGCCTCCAACAAAATGAATTGATTGGTTTCTCTAATCATGTGTCATGAGCATCCACTATCCAGGTATCATATGCTCTCATGAGGCCTTTTATGTGAGTAAGCCTACCAAATTTATCAAACATCAGATTTAGTAACCCAAATAAGTTTTGGTCCCTTCTTATGGAAAGAAGAATGTAATGCTCGTGTGTTATGTTGTGAATCATACAGTTTGGGTCTCCACACCCAATGTGTACTATGGTGAATAGTGCAAGTGTGTGAGATGTGTCCTAGTATGTCACATGAAAAACATCTTACACCAGGAAAGTGGTTTACTAATTTACTCAGGTGGTGATGATTCTTCTTAAAGTTATATGATGCATGCAATGTTGATTTATCATTTTTAAATGCTTTAAAATTTTCTAATTTCTTAAACTCTTTTTTTAACTCAACATGAGAAGAATTCAAGAAATTATGTGCATAAGTTAATTCAATATACTTTTTATTCAATGCATCAAACTCATCATGTAAAGACATGTGATTGCTATTAGTTTGAGAGGGATATTTAAGTAAAATTTCATGATCTTTTCTCAAATATAAAAATTCCAATTTCCAACAAGCATGCAATTTCTTAAGTTTCCTATATAATATATGAATTTGTTTAGAAACTTCAAGTAATTGACTGTAGGTTAGTTCGCATAACTCTTCTTGGTCAGACTGACCAACATGATCACCGGCCATCAAGCACAAGTTTATAGTCTCCTCTTCAGCTTCAATCTTAGAGGAGTCAGATGTAGAATCTGCCTAGAATGCCTTCTGAAACTATTTTTTTTTTCTTATCCTTTCTAAACTTGGGTTTCTCCTCACCCTTCTCCTTACTTGGGTTATCCTTAAGTGTAGGACAATCAGCTTTTATATGTCCCAACTTCCTGTATTCAAAGCAAACCAAATCAGAAGAACTTTTAAAATTTTCCTACCCTTACCTTTGATCCACTTTTGATGGTGTTGGTGATTCTTCCTTAGAAAGGTTTTAAATTTCCTAGTGATTTAGGCAACATTATCACTTTTAGACCTAGAAGAATTAGTCTTCGTATCATTGGCCTTTAGCGCCACAGTTTTTTCCTTTTTTTTTCTCACATGCATCAAGTTATCTTTGGTTCACCCCTTGCTCATAAGAAATGAGTGATCCAAGTAAGTTATTAATAGAATAAGTATTCAAATCCTTAGATTATGTAATTGCAGTAATCTTTACATCAAAGGAAGAAGGCAAGCATCTCAAAATTTTATTAAGTTTTTCATAGTTAGTTAGCTTTCTTCCTAAGTCATACAATGAGGTGATAATTTGAGTAAACCTAGTATACATTTTAGAAATTGATTGAGTAGGTTTCATACAAAAAAGTTTGTAGTCATGCAATAAAATATTCAACCTAGATTGCATAACTTCATTGGTTCATTCATAAGTAATACTCAATCTATCCCAAATTTTCTTATCAGTAGCACAATTTGAAACACACATGTAATCTTTTGATTTTAAAGCACAGAAGAAATAGTTTAAACATTTTGCATTAAGTTGTGCTTAATCCCTATCATCAAAGTTCATTCAGTAAAAGGAAGTTCAGTTTTAATGTCATTAATTTCACAAGACGGATGTGAATAACCTTCTTTAACAAGCATCCACATACGATAGTCAATCGATTGTAGAAATGTAGACATACAAGTTTTCCAAAAATCAAAAGGAATATTGTCAAATAAAGGTGGTCGGGTAATAGAAATTCTTCTATAGTATTATGATTATCAAAGTTAGCCATAGATTAAAATTCAAAAGTTTTTAAAAACTTGATTTTATGAACCTACTCCGATACCACTTGAAAGTTTGTTAGGGATATTAAGCCCTTGTGAACTTGCCCAAATCTAACCAAGAGGGGGGGGGGAGTGATTTAGTATTTTAAAAATTTCTCAATAAAAAAACACAATCTTAAATCAAATCAAAATTCACCATAAGAAAATTGAAGTGTGGAATTTAAATGTGGAGAAATAGTAAAAAGAAACACACACATATTTATAGTGGTTTTGTCAACTTGACCTACATTCACTCCCTCGAGCCTCTCCTCTGGGTATTGTACTAAACTCAGTGACTCTTCTTTTTCTCCCACAGTAAGGTGGAGAAGCCTGTACAAATCTCCTTTTCATAGACATCGATGAGGCAGAGAACCCAACTCATTTAGCTTCATCCTAAAATAGGCAGAGAACTCGACTACTTTCACTTCCTCCTAAAGCAGGCAGAGAACCTTTATGAATTACTAAAGTAGACCTCTCTTAAATAACCTAGGAATAAGGGATGATGACTGGAGAAGATGACTCAAATCCTTGCTTGGAGTAACCTTTGTGAAACCCCTGATAAACTCCATCTCACAAGATCCTCTCTCTCTCCCCCTTACTCTCCCTTTCCACTTGGCTCTATCAGGTCAAGACAGTAGAAAAAGATATAATCTTGGGTAAACAAGAGGTCTTAATTAGAAGAGTTTCAAATTTCCACTTAATTGCAATAAACCAACTTTATCATCCATAAAAATTGAAGGATCGTCCTATACGATTAGTTTAAATCATTGATTATCCTCCAGAACATCACCCTGGTTGCATGTTTGGATGATGGAAAGGTAAATTGATCATCCAGGATGACTTCACGATCATCCCAAATGATTAGTTCAAAATGATGATAGAATTTTTACTACTAATTTAATTGAGAGTATTCATAGGAAATTATAGTTTGAAGAGATTTAGAAACCCAGATAAATTTTGAAAATTGAATTTTCAAAACATTAATTAGTTATCTTTGGTAAAATCAAATTTGATTATCATTATCCTCATAATCAAATGATTGATTATACACGACATCTTCTTTGTTTTGGAAAATATATAGTTCTATTATCATGATTTTAATTATGAAATTAATGATCCCTCTGTCCAGATTAACATATTCAAACACTCAACTAAATTTTAGTTTTGACCCTCCAGGGTGATATGTAATTCTTCCTTGAGTTTGACTACAATAATTAGGACGAATTTAAAATTTTGCAATATGAACCTATTAGGGAATGACATTTTAACCTTTTGAGGTGGTATATCATTCATAATAAGATGTTCGATTTCAAAATTTAAATTCTAGAAAATTAAACTTTTCCAAAAAAATTAAACTTTTTTAAAACTCAAACAATTTTTTTTAATTCAAACAAGTCCATGTGCTGATGCAATAGGGATCTAGTTAAGATCAATGAAAATTGTTTATTTCACCTTCATTTTTTCATAATATGATAAGGTCAAGGTTGAATCTATTCCTACTATAACTATTAAGACTATGGTGGAGGTTGGGTTCTTAATTATGCTGATTGTTGTTGAACCCTAAGTATTTTTTCTTCTGAGTTTCCTAAGGTTATCTGCAAGATATAATTGAAAATCTTCCATCATTATTAGATTTCCTTATCCATGCAAGTTTGTGATGGTGTCATCTTTTTTTTATTCTACAGATAACTAAATCTTAGAGGAGGAATAAGAACCACTATCAAAGATGGTGTTAACCTCATTTTTGTATGAGGTCACAAGGAACCATCAAGATCACCACTTGATTGATCATATGGTTGATATTTTAATAAATGTGAATCATATAGACTTTTATTTAGGATTCAATCCTAATTCAAATCAACCCAGTCTTCAAACATATCCATACTCCAAGCCTATCTCGATTCCAGTTCAAACCTCAATCCAGCCTTCAAATTAGTCTCTAATCTAGCTTCAATCTTATCCAATAAATAAAAATCATTCAATTAGTTATAATTGAATTGGATAATTTAAATTCAATCATTCAAATCAAAAATCCAATTCAAATCCAAAAATCTATACAAAAATCAAGGGTTAAAGGTCTATGTCTTGAAAGCCTTTTTGTGTGATTTTCCAAACACTTCAAACCCTAGTCAAATGACCCCTGATTCATGATATATCAAATAAAATTTATTAGGCATGTTCTTAGGGTCAATTCTCCAAATTTTTGCTCATCTTGAGACCTTTAGACTCAATAATTGAATTTTGTTCCAAAGGCTACAAAACCCATAAATATTAATGACATATGCCATTGACCAACTACCCTATAGAATTTGACTTTAGAGCCTCCTCTAAATATATTGATCATGTAAAGACCATTAATTATGATATGTTAAGTATTAATATGTATTTTGTGGACCCCCTTTGACCCCTAGTTGATAAGGGGTCAAAATGACAAAAATTCCCCTAGAGGTAAAAATTGATGTTTCCTCTAAACTTCAACATGACCCATTTAAATCAAACCTAGAAACCTCTTCCAATGTATCATAAACATAATTAGGACTACATAGGATTCAAACCTAGACCTTAGGTCAACTTTATTGACCCAATATCCCTTTGAGGGTCTAAATGGTCATTTTGACCATATAGACCATTCTGATCCTTGAGACCACCTCTACCAAACTCCAAAGGTTAAACAAAATCTATTTGACCCAAAACCAAAACTTGGGTCAGCCTAGTTGACCAAGTAAACTAGTGTTAACCCAAATGCACTTTAAGGGTCTAATTGGTCATTTTCACTTAAATGACAAATCCAGACCATGGGACAATCTCCATTTATCTTGAAACATCAAACCAAACCTATTGAGCTTAAACCCTAACCTTCGGTTAAACTGGTTGACCAAGTCAACCTAGGTTGCCAAATAAAACCTGAAGCCTTACTATATTGAATCAAACCCTAAATGCACTCAAGTTCCATCAAAACTCCTTGAATATCTCCTATAATAATTTAGACTTGACTGGTCACCCTGACCTAATCAATAGTTGACTTGATCAATTGAGCTAAAGTTCAGTCATTTTTTACCTATTTAGGTCAAATCTTTTAATATAGTCAAACCAATTTATTTATACCTTCAAATTTATCCCGTCAATACCTTAAGCATATTTAAACTCATCACAAAGCAAATCATTGTCAATTTGACCAAGTCAACTATATGCCATTTGGTCAAATCTTTAACCATGGTCAAGCCTTAGTAAAATTAAGCTATCAAACCCTTATTAAACTTCAAATCAATTCTAACCCATAGCCTAATCATGTCCTAATCATTGGACAATCAAATCTAAGTGAATTTAACCAAGTCAACCTAAGGGTTGTGGTCAAACTTTTATCTTTACATTCAAACTTTAACCCTTAAAATCCAACCCATTGTTAAATCATCTCAACTAGCACACAACACTCTCTAATCTTCCACCTCAGTAGTCCACTTTATTGCAATCCAACCCATTGTTAAATCATCTCAACTAGAACTCAACACTCTCTAATTTGCCACCTCAGCAGTCCACTTTATTGTTGACTAGTCAACATGGTTAATAAGCCTTCAAATGGGTCAAAGTTGGTGAAGCACACTACCAAAACTAAACCACTCTATTCCACCAGTTCTAAATGGTTTCTATAAGTTTCTTATGCTTATCTTAATATTTATTTTAGGCATAAGTAGCTTTTAATCTATTCCACGTGCTCGAAAGAACAAGAGACCTTTCTACCTTGGTTGTCCTCTTGTCCTTTGTTTCCCCTACCATTCTAACAACTCCAAGCCACTTGTCAAGCATTAAGGAGGTAACTAGATCAATTATGACCTCCCATTAAATTTAGGGATGTTTGAATAGGGTAAAACTTCTTAAATTAGAATCATTCTATCCTACACTCAATCTCTTTACTCTAGCCCCCTCTAGTCCCTCTGAGATTTTTTTTGAGCCCTGCACCTTCCCCTCTTCACATCAATAGTCAAACTCCACCACTAAAAGCCCACTAATGGTGAGTTCTCTTGTGAACAAAGGTATTTTTCCTTCAAGCTAAGATATTTGGAGATCCATCACATTTCAGGCTGCATTTTGAACTCAAAAAAGTAGCTTGGATAGAATATAAGTTCAGAGAGTCCAAGAACATGAAATTCTAATGGTTGAAATAGGTAATATATCAAACCTCATCTAGGACACTTAGGATAATGAAGCTTTTTGAAAAGCTCACAAATTAGAATCTCACCATCAAAATTTTTTTCCTCTCCCCGTGCTGTGCTCTCTTGTGACTCCTTGGCAATTTAGGGTTTCCATTTGTGAGCTCTTCTTTCGATCTCCTGGAATGGTTTTTTTGTGGTTTTATCATTAATTTGTTTCCTTGGTCTTCCTTTGCTCTTTGTGTGCTTTTCTTTTGAGGTTTTTTTATTTGGTTTTGGCTTTGGGAGATGATGACTCCATCATTATCTATCACGTCGTCCTCTTCATTTCTTGATGGTAAATCTTGGTCGTTTAAGGAGGTTTTAGCTAAATCTTCTTCATATATAACTAAATTTAATTTTGTTAAAACTTTGTTCAAGGATTTTTTGGTTTTGATGTTCGATGATGCTGTGGTTTCTCAACTAGCTGCTCCTTTTTCTTTAACATTTGTTGACAAATTTCTTTTTCGGCATCCTAATCTTAATGTCAATAAAAAAATTTAGTTAAATTGAAGCTTTTGGGTTCTTTTCACATTGGCTTACTAGATCAGAGGCATATTGTGAATCAACTTACTAATGACCTTGACTATAGCCAAATTATTTCAAGAAGATCTTACTATATTCAAGCTTGTAAGATGCATTTACTCAAATGGATGCTAGATTTTGATGTTAGGGAGGAATCCCTTATTGCTCATGTGTGGATCTTTTTTTAGAATTTGAGACTCCATTTTTTTAATTCACAAATTTTATTTGGTCTCACATCTATTTTTGGTAGACCTTTGCAAACGGATGAAGCTACTACTTGTATATCTCATCCATCTGTGGCTCTTATTCTAGTTGAATTGGATATATATAAGAAACACCCTAATGAAATCTGGATTGGTTCAAAATTGAATGGTTATTTCCAAAAAGTTGATTTTGAAAAATTACCCATTTTTTGCTCTCATTATAAAATGCATGGCCATGATGTTAATGAGTGTTTCAGGTTGCATCCACATCTCCGTAAGGAGAAAGATTCCTCCAAACAGCCACAAGGAAATGTTTTTATTTTGGTTGATCATGAGCATGAGATTCCAAATTGTGCTGAGGTTGAAGGCAATATTCCTAAATTGAATGATAATTTTGAGGATCCAATACAATCTTCTAGTGTGCATATTGAACCGTCCCCTTTTAATGTTGATGTTCCTTTTTATGCTCATGGAAATAATATTAACACTACTTCTATCTTAGTTAATAATTGTACAAATATGGATGAGCAAATGCTAGCTATCACTATTACCCAAAATAATGTTATTTTAGCTTCTAGTAGTCCTTATGTTATCAACAAAAAATTGCCTGATATGGATTTTATGAGGATTACCAATAATTGCACTAATACTATTTCATTTCAATCTATTATTAATGATTAGGACAATGTGGTGGAAATTATTATTGGTAGTGACATGAGTAGCAAATGGAATGTGGGGGATGGAAATACCTTGGAGGAAGGTGAATTGGCTCAGGTTATGGAAGATAATGCGAAGCTTGGTATGAGTAGCAAAGAAAGTGCGGAGGATTGTTTCAATTTTTAGGAAGGTGAATTACCTCAAAAGGTAAGGAAGGAGGGCCTACAAAATGATTGTAATCATACCTGTGACTCTCATTATCATATCGATGCTTTTATTGATACAGAGGGTATGACTATTTCTACCAAATGTTTTTCCAAATATGATTATGACACTAGCTACATTAAATTTCAAAATAGGAGAGGTAGGCAAAATAAGAACTTTATTTTACAATCTCCTCATAACACCTGTTCATAAACTAGTCATTAGATCTATTTTTACGTTTAGTTCTATTATTTGGAATGTTAGGGGCATTGGATGCCCATCCTCTAGGTTGAGGGTTAAGAACATATGCCATATTTTTAACGTTTCTATTCATGTTTTATTTGAACCTCTTATTAATGATTCTAAATTACTTATTACTGATAGATTTTCAGGCTTTAAGCATTTTATTTCAAAATTTTCTAATAAAATTTGGGTGCTTTGGAAGGATCCTATTCGTTTTGATATTATTGGAGATTTTACTCAACTCTTTCATTGTAATATTAAAGTTTTGAATTTGAATTAATGTGCCTATTTTATTTATGCTTCTTCCTCTCATAATACTTAAAAAGTCCTATGGGAGCAACTCACTAATTTTTTAGAGTATCTGTAACTTGCCCTTGCTTTTGGGTGGTGATTTTTAATGCTATTTCTAATCCCTCTGAGCGTATTAGGGGCTCCAATCCTATATATCATTTTATGGAGGATTTTAATAATATGATTATGGACTATAATTTAGTTGACATTGGCTTCTCTGGTAATAAATCCACTTGGAACTATGGTCATTTATGGCAATGTTTGGATCGTGTTTTATTTAATTATAGCTGGCTTAACTCTTTTAATTCTATTTCTGTTTAGCATCTTAGCAGAATGCTTTTTGATCACTCTCCAATGTTAATTAGTCTTAAGACTATGTATATGAACTCTTTGCCCAATTTTAGATTTCAAAATATGTGGTTATATCATGAATCCTTTCTGGATGTAGTTCAGGAAAATTGGCTAGCCCCTTTGCATCCTAATAACTTTGTCCTTGGCATGAAGAGATTTTAGTTCAAATTAAAAAGACTTTAGAAAATCATACATTGGTAGAATCACAGTGTTTTTAAAAATTTTTTTACTATTATTTTGAATGTGGAAGATGTAGTGAACACTTTTGAATTTAACTGTCACATGTCTCCTACTGATGATAATTTCATTTTTCTTAAAGAGGCTAAAGAGTGCCTCTTTAAATTACAATCTCACGAGGAAGTCTTTTGGAAATAAAAAGTTGCTGCGAAGCACCTTTTTGAAGGTGATAACAACACCAAATATTTTTTTGCTTTTGTTAAGAGAAAATGTGCCAAGAACTCCATTAATGAAATCAATCCTTGGGATGGTTTTGTTACTGAGGATGTGAGAAAATTGCTAATTTAATGGTTCAGCATTTTCAAAAATGGCTCAATAAAGATTTTACTCCTTGGCATATTGAGAATCCCTCTATTATCCCCAATCTTATCTCTCAAGAGGATAATGATTTTCTTTCAAAACCCCTTCTTTAGAAGTATTAAAAGAGATTGTTCATGGCATGAATGGTGATTCTGTGGCTGGGCCAGATGGATTTACCACTATGTTTTTTTTTTTTTCAGAAAGCTTGGCATATTATTAGTGTTGATCTTTACTCTACTATTTTGGAGTTTTTTGCTAGTCACACTATACCTAAATTTTTTTACTTCTACTTATATCGTTCTCATTCCCAAGAGCAACAATATTAGTAATTGGAATGATTTTAGACCTATTAATCTTTGAACCTTTTTTAGTAAGTTGATTTCTAAAATTATTATGAGTTGCTTAACTTTTATTCTTCCTAAAATTATCTCTCCCTAACAAATGGGATTTTTTAAAGGTCAGGCTATCACTAATAATATCCTGTTGGCTCAAAAATTTTTCCATGATCAAGATGTCGGGGTGAGAGGTAGCAATATTATCTTGAAACTTGATATTTCTAAGGCCTATGATAACATTGATTAGAACTTTCTCTACAATATTCAACATTTATTGAGGTTAATTCAGTTTTTATCAGCCTTATCAGAAATTGCATTGATGGTTTTTATTTTTCTATTATTATTAATGGCAAAAGCTCTGGTTTTTTTTAATTCCTCTTTTGGTTTGAGACGGGGTGACCCTATTTCTCCTACCCTTTTTATTATTATGACCTAGTATATTTCTAGAGGCCTTGGTATCCTCTTTGAGAACCACCATAGCCTCTAGTTTAGAACCTTGGGGGTTTTTCCTATTTCTCATTTATATTTTGTTGATGATTTTATCATTTTTTTATGAATGCTTCTCTTAATAGGATTAATATACTTTTGGATTTCTTTCACAACTTTGAAATTGTAAGTGGGATTTCTTTGAACAAATAGAAATCTTATTTTATTACTTCTAATAAGGTGTCTAATGCTCATACTATGGCTATCAAAGCCCTGACTGGTTTTATGCAAGATCACTTTCCTATTAAGTATCTTGGGATCGCTCTTTTTAAAGGAAGGAAGAAATCTTTTCTTTTTGAAGATTTGATTACTTGGGAAAGAATAAGCTTTTGTCTTGGAATTCTAATTTTTTAAGTTTTGGTGGTAGGCTTATTCTCATTAGAAGTGTTCTTTGCTCTCTCCCTATTTATTCTTTTCAAACTCTACTGCCTACTTAGACAATTTGCAATAGAATTAAAATAATTATCAATAATTTTTTTTGGAAATGGGCTAATAGCAATTTTAAAATTATCTGGTTCTCTTGGGATAAGTATTGTAGAGTGTTGAATGAGGGAGACTTGGGGTGTAAGTGTATGTTAGATTTGGCCTATGCCTTTTCTTTCAAGTTGTGGTATACCTTTCATGCTAAAGTGAGCCTTTGGGCTAAGTTTATATTAACCAAGTATTGTGTTGGTTAGCATCCTATTATTTTATCCTTTAATAAAGGCGACTCTAAAGTTTGGCAGAGACTTTGCAAGGTTAAATGGGTCATGGAGCCTCATATCTCTTGGGGGCTTGTGGTGGGAACATCTTCTTTTGGAAAGATCATTGGTTGGGTAATTACTCCATTGATTTCATTACTAATACTTCTTCTATTGTTGTTATTAAGGTGAATTTTTTCATTACTGTTAACTATTGGATTTATGATAAACTTGTTAATGTGATTCTTGATTCAATTATTTAATAAATTCTGAACCTTCCCTTGAACACTGATTTAGAGATCTTTTATTATGTAATTTTTCTAAAGATGTGGCTTTTAGATTGAAGGATCTTGGTATGTTTTTAGAACCAACAATGAGGTTACTAATATTTTTTCCATGAATTGGCATAAAAGTATTCCTTCTATTATTTTTTATCTTTATTGAAAGTTCGTTAGGGATGTTAGGCCCATTATGAACTCGCCCAAGGCTAATAAAGAGAGAGGTGAATTGGAAAAGAAGAATCTTTAAATCAAAGCATAAACCAAAACCAATATCACCACAATAAAACCAAATGCGGAAATTAAATACGGAAGTAATAAAGAAAGAACACACCAGATTTATAGTGGTTCGGTCAAAACTTGACCTACGTCCACTCCATGGAGGCACCCTCCAAGTATTGAACTAAACTAAGTGTCTCTTTTTTAGCCCCCACAGCTAGGTGGAAAATCCCTTACAAAATCACTTCAGCCTTCCCCGGTGCGGCAGAGTCACTGGGTCCTTTGACACCAAACATATCTTCTTCTTTGGTGAACTTCCCTCGAGACAAGCCTTAAATCCGATGATATTCAGGTGCAAGCTTGCCAGATCAACTGTGTGGAACCCCCTCCACACTCCCTTGAGTCCCCCCTCACAGGATCTTCTCCCTCTCTCAAACTCCACCCTTTCCTCACTCCCTTTCAAGCTCTCTCTTCAAGTTTCCCCCAAAAGAATGAAGCTATAATGGCTGCCAAAGACGCTTACAAAGTGTCATGTCATAGCTTAAATAGAAGATTTCAAAACAAGCTCATTAATGCAAGTTGCCGACATTATCATCCAAGACAATACTAATATCGTTCTGTACGATCAGTGCAATTTAAGCCCAATCAGCCAGGACAATTTGAGACGATCAGAAGAAATTTGTTCTTATCGTCCAGGATGATAATATATCATCCTGGACCATCAGTATAAATTGTGGAATATCGTCCTGAACATCACCCTGAAAAAGAGCTATTCGATGTCCAATCGTTCAACATATTGGCCTGGACGATTTTGCGATCTTCCTGGACAATTTTACGATCATCCAGGACAATTTGATCATGCAATCAAGTCATAATTGCTTTCCTTAAATTCCAGAGAAATTTTGGAAAACTTATCCTGGATTGTCCTGGATGTTTTTTTATAGTCCTGGAAGATCCACCTGGACGATGTCCAAAAATAAGTAATTCCTAAATAGATATGGCGGTAGATTCTTTCTATTTTGAGTCTATCATCCTGGCCGATACAAAATCATCCAGGACGATGTATTTTACACAATGACGTATGCTTTAATGATGATGCCCTAATTAGGGTTTTTTCTTTTGAACAGATCGTCAAGGATGATATAAATATCATCCCGGACGATGTTATCAAAAACAATAATCTCTTGGGAACAGTTAAAAAATCTTCCAAGTTACAAAGCATCAGGAGCCACACCAAAACAATAGACTCAAGAAAGGAAAAAGTGTACAAACTGACTCAGACCTTGTCTACCTAATCTTGAGCTAGTTCCAAATAGCAGCTTGATCGTGTGGACCTAAAATGTTAGTAAATAAGGCCGCCGTAGAGAAATAGAAATGTTTGCTATCATCAAAATCATAAATCATGAAAACATATCAGCAACAATCTCCCCCTTTTAAAGATCGCAAATATTTTAATTTAAATTTTAAAAAGGGATATTTTCTCCTAATCTTCCCCTTACTAGAATAACACTTTAAAAATAGGGGAGACAAAAAATGTTTTGTTGTTTTTTAAATTTTTGAACAAAAGATACAAATACGACAATAGTACAAAAATTCAATAATACGTTCTCCCCTTTGACATTATCAAAAAGAGAGGAGGCACAAACAAAAAACAAAATGACCAAAAGATAAAAATGTTTCCTGATATAGTGAAAAATAAATATTCTTAAAATGAGAAAGTTACCTCTTGGTTTTAATCAAAAACTTAGTAGAATTGTATTGACAACGTATAGCCCAGAAAATGTTAGAAATTCAGAATTTGATAATCCAAACTCAAGTTCTTTAAAAAGGATCAAAAACTTTTTAATTCAATATCTAAATCATGGAATAAATTAGAAAAAGAAACACTAATTTTTCAAAACTCCTTTCATAAAATATATCTAATAGAAGATAAATGCATAAATTGTTGAATCAGGAATCATATTTTTCAAAATCAAGTATCGAAAGTATCAAGGATTTTCTTAAGCTTTTAAGAAGTACAAGAATGGTAAGCATTAAATTTTGTGGGCTCATTTTATTCCTCTTGTCAATTTGAATAGCGCTCTTTGCGCATCTTTTGATTTTTGATACAATTTTGTTTATATTTTTTAATTTGGCGTCTTTGTGCATCTTTTATTTTTGGCATCATTGGCCAATTTTTTTTAATATGCTACCTTTCTGAAATCTTAAAAATAAAAGTAAACCCATCCTATTGATAATGCGAATTATTGATTAAGAAAATTATGAGTTAGATTCAACAACTTGCAAAAGATCCATATGCCATAAATAAAATGTAGGGAGATTAAAAATTTTAGTTTCAAAGACTAATTTAAAATATGAAAAAAGATTTTAAATCAAAAGTAGAATAACCTCTTTTAGGAAATAGAGATTGAGAGTCAAAAACATAAGTTTCCTTCCTTTCACTGTTTTAGAGAAGTCAATCACAGCTTACCAAAGATTTCAAGAAAAAACAGGAGGTAGATTTTTCATTTTTAGAAAAGTGAATGTGTGTGTTGATTATAGATGGATAGGAATAACTCCCTTTTTATGGGTGTTGGTATGAACTATCATAGGGCTATAAAAAATGTGAAAGATAAAATTTTGAGCCTTTTTTCTATTAATCTACTTTCCATCAAGAACTTTAAGAATTATTACTTTGTTGCTATAGATTTAGGCCTCAGGTTGGAAGAGACTCACTATCTCTCTAAACCTAGGTATATTTACGTGTTTAAAACCTTCTACTAACTATTATAAACTAAATGTGGGTGGTATTTCTAAAGGTTCCATATTGGGGTGTGGTGGGATCATCTGGGATAGTTATTTGAGTATTATTATGGCTTTTGTGGGTCATTTACAAAACTGCAATGTACACTTTGCAAACCTTTCTACTATTCTTTATGGGTTAAGATTTTTAAGAGAGTTGCTATTTGCATGTTTTACATTCTTGCAACTTTTATAGTTTTGATGATTTTAAATATTATTGTTTTATGTATAGTTATCTCCTAACACTTTTTGGAAAAGTTGTTTTTTCTCTTGTGTGTACTAACATTTCAGGAAAATCAAACTCCAGACTACAAAGACTTTAAATCAAATTCAGCATGAGATACTTTGTGGATTTAAAACTTGTATTTTTTTTCTTTGAATTAAGTTTTGAAAGGAAGTGATTATAATTAAGTGAATACACACACACACACTGAAGGAGATCTTGAGAAATTTGTACTGATCGTACGGGACGATCAAGTCAGTTATCTCCTCATAAGAGCAATGGAATGAGAAAGAGTCAAAGAAAATTTTTGTATGTCCTGATCGTCCAGGACGAAGTGTATTCGTCCCAGTACGAAATGTTCTCTAGAAAATTTTTGTTCAAAAATGAAGTGTATTCATTCTAGGACGAGTTGTTCTTTGAATTGCTATTGTCCAGGATGAAGTGTATTCATCCCGGGATGATTTGCTCTCTGTAAAACTTTCATCCGGATAAACCTTAACTTCGTACCAGGACGAAGTGAACCGACTCTGAAAATTAAGTGTCGTTCTGCTATTTTTGGGAATCGACCTATGGAATAACCGTTCGTACCTGACAAACCTAATTCGAATGGGATGATGTGTGTGTATGAAGTCATTTCGTACCCATATACATTAGGTTCGTTTCCAACGCACTTAAGTAAAATTGTCCAGGACAATCCACGATCGTACGGGATGATCTAATACGTATTGACTTGAAAATTTGCAGTTTTTGAATGGTTTTTTGTGTCTTTTCTATAAATTGTCAAAACTAAACTACCACATAATCTTTTTGCCCATTGATCTTCGTGCCTATTGAAATAAAAGTCAAGGATAGAGAGTGAGAGAGCATTTAAAAGAAGATTCTTACTATTGGTGCTAGAAGGCTTCACTTGGTGATTAAAGGTAAGATTCTATACTTTTGATTTGGAATTATTTCACTCTTTTCTTTCTTCCTTCTAGATTTCTTGTGAGAAGATCTGTCAAGGAGATCCGATTCTCTACCGACACTTAGAGAGTGTGAACAACCGAAGGGTTCTCTGCCCACACTAGGAGAGTGTGAATAGCTTAAGGGTTCTCTGCCCATACTAGGAGAGTGTGAACAGCCGAAGGGTTCTCTACCCACACTAAGAGAGTGTGAACAGCCGAAGGGTTCTCTACCCACACTAGGAGAGTTTGAACAGCCGAAGGGTTCTCTGTCGACACTTGGAGAGTGTAAACAGTCGAAGGGTTCTCTGCCCAAACTAGGAGAGTGTGAACAGACGAAGGGTTCTTTTCCCACACTAGGAGAGTGTGACAGTCGAAGGGTTCTCTACCCACACTAGGAGAGTGTGAATAGCCAAAGGGTTCTCTGCCACACTAGGAGAGTGTGAACAGCCAAAGGGTTTTCTACCCACACTAGGAGAGTGTGAAAGGAAGGACGGTTATCTGCCAACACTGGGGATAGTGTAAAAGGATGACGGTTATTTACCGCATCGTGTAGTGGTGAAAAGAGTTTTTGTAAAGGCTTCTCAGCCTTGCTGTGGATACAAAAGGAGAGTCACTATTGGTATTAGTTTAATACTCGAAGGGTGCCTCCGGGGAGTGGATGTAGGTCTGGTTTTGACCGAACCACTATAAATTTGGTGTTCTTTATTTTTCCGCTATTTTTATTTTAACGTTTACAACTTGTTATTGAAAAATCTATTTCTATAAAACTCACTAAAGTTAGTTTTTATTTCCAAATTTTAAGATGATAAATATTTTTTTAATTACTAATTCACCCCCCTTCTTGGTTAGCCGTGGGATATAAGCTTAGGTTTAACAACCTAATTCTTAGTGAACGAGTTTCAATAAGTGGTATCAGAGCTTTGTTTTAAAATCATAATTTTAGAGTACTTTTTGATTAACGTAGATGGCTACATTTGGAAACTAAAATACACCCGAGGGTTACTGTATAACTAGACCTCCACTGTTCGACAATATACATTTTGATTTTTGGGAAAAAGGCATGTCTATATTTTTACAGTCACTTGATTATCGTATGTGGAACTTTGTTTAGGAAGGGTATACAACACCAACTAGATTAGTTGATGGAGTTAGAGTTTAAACCCCTTTTACGGACTGGACAATAGAAGAACGTGACTTAGCACAACTAAATGCCAAATACTTGAATAGTTTCTTTTATGCTTTAATATTAGAAGACTACATGCGGGTTTCCACTTGCAAAAGTGAGAAGAACATATGAGATAGACTTTGTATAACTTATGAGGGGACTAATGAGGTTAAGCAATCTAGACTTAATATCTTGTTGTATGATTATGAACTATTTCTCATGAAACCAAATGAGTCAATTTCTGATTTGTACACAAGATTCATACAAATAGTCACCTCTTTACATGCACTAGGTAGGGAACTAACGAATGCTGAAATGGTTAACAAAATTCTTCGTTGTTTGTCTACTGCTTATGATGCTAAAATTTCTGCTATTATAGAGTATAAAGATCTAAACATTTACTCTATTTAGAATCTTCTTGGTTTGCTAATTACTTACGAGCAAGGAGTTAGCCAAAGAAAGATTGATACAGGTGAACCATGAAGGGAGAAGAATATAGAACTAAATGTGGAAGAGTCTGAGAGTGAACACTCACAACCTGAGGATGAACACGACATCGCATTGATGACTAGATAATTCAAAAGCTTTCTAAAGAGGAAGCAGAAGAGACGCCAGTATTGGAATAAAGGTAAATTTAATATAAATGCCAAAGTTTCAAATGAAGTGATTTTCTATGAGTGCAGGAAACCTGGTCATATCAAGATTGAATGCCCAAAACTCAAAGTCACTCCTAGCAAGGAGAAAGTTGAGGAGAAACCAATTATAAAGAAGGGCAAGAAGAAGTTTCAAAGAGCTTTCTGGGCAGACTCAGCTTCAGATTCATAAGAGACTGAGAAGGAAGAGGAAGTCACTAATCTGTGCTTAATGGCCGATAATCTTGGTCAGTCAAATCAAGAAGAGGTATGGGGCTTCACCTATGATAAAATTTTTAAAGTTTATGAACACATGCATGATGCATATAGGAAAATGAAGAAAATGCATGCTAGTCTAAGTTTAGAATTTGAAGAATTACAAAAGGAACATAAAATCCTTAGGAAAAATCATGCTTTAATTGATGATAACCACATGAAATTACTTGATGAATTTGATGACTTGAATAAAGAACATGAAAATTTAAAATCATCCTATACTGAACTTGAAAAAGATTTTAAAAGTTTTAAGGATGAATCAGAGAGCAAAATTTATAGATCAAATTATACAAATCGAATTTTGGAAGATATGAATTCATTTTACAAATTAACGATAAAAGCTTTAGAGGATAATAGGATATCCCCTAAACTTGAAGATTTTACTAATCCTATTATGTATCCTAAATTTATGCAATCCCTGACTAGACAGATGAATGGTAGAAGACTTATGAAACCATTTCCAAAAGTAAAATGTAATAATTATGGATTGTTTGAACATATAGCTCACACCTGTACTTTGAAGATGAAAACTTATTTGGTGTGGAAACCTAAGATACATAAACATAGATATATCATACATGCATCTGATTATAAATTTCCAAAAGGAGAACCCAAATTTTTTTGGGTTCCCAGGTCTAACATTTGATAATTTTGCAGGGTCGCTCTCACACAAGATCTTGTGAGAGCATATGGTACCTGGACAACAGATGTTCAAAGTATATGACTGGAGATACTGCTTAATTCATAACGCTGGAAGCCGGGAATGGAGGCAAGGTTACACTTGAAGATAATACCACAAAGAAGGTAGTTGGATCAGGTATGATTGGAAATCTTAACAACTTTTTATAGACAATGTGTTATTAGTTGAAGGCTTAAAGCTTAATTTGTTAAGTATAAGCCAGCTATGTGATAAGGGCTATTGTGTAAATTTTGTAAAAAATTTTCCTACTAGCTGCATATTAAGCCTAAATGGTAAAGACATTTTGAATGGAAAAATGGTAAATAATGTTTATATGCTAGATTTGAATTGCATTCAATCTCCTACTATTTTTTGTTTGAAAACTGTATCTGATGAGTCATGGCTTTGGCATAGGAGACTTTGTTATTCTAGCATGAAAAATCTTAGAAGGATTACCCAAAAGAACTTAGTTAGAGGAATACCAAAACTAGACTTTACTAAGGACCACATTTGTGATGCATGTCAATTCGGAAAGCAAGTGAAATCCTCTTTTCAGTCCAATAAGGATCTTAGAACTAGTAAACCTTTAGAGATTTTATATATGTATCTTTTTGGATCTGTTGGTACTATGAGTCTAGGAGGGAAGGTATACAGATTTGTGATTGTGGATGATTACTCGAGATTCAAATGGGTTAGATTTATATTTTATAAGAGTGAATCATTTGAGGAATTTAGAAACTTTAAGTCTTAGATTCAAAGAAAACTAGGGTGTGAAATTATTTTTATACAAAATGATTATAGAGGAAAATTTGAGAATGAGAAATTTGAGGAATTTTGTAAGGAGAAAGGAATTGATCACAACTTTTTTGCACCTAAAACCCCTCAGCAGAATGGGGTAGTTGAAAGGAAAAATAGAACATTAATAG
>NW_021318741.1:695888-700350 GCF_001605985.2 Dendrobium catenatum
GGTATTGATTTTCGTATGAGTATTTGATTGTTTTCTTTGTTTTTATCTTTTTGTTGTTTTTTGTTATATAAAAATTTTGAAAATAAAATTTTAAGTAATTTAAATGCCTCCTATTTTCATGAGTTCAATCAAATTCAGGGGGAGTTTAGGGATTCTTAGAACTTGAAATCTACAAAACAATAATTATTTTGTCATCATCAAAAAGGGGGAGATTTGGTAGAGAGAGTTGCTATTTACATGTTTTACATTCTTCAACTTGTTTTGTTTTGATGAATTTTCAAATATTATTGTTTTATATATCTCCTAACACTTTTTGAAGATAAGAATCGCACTCGATTTATGGCTGGCATATGTGTAAACATTCAGGAAAATCAACTACCAAAGGATGAAGACTTCAAAAAATTATTCATTGTCGATATGAGTTATAAGTTTCTTAAATAAGAGGGAGTGATTGTAATGAGTGGAAAGATCATAACAACCACTCTTAGGGAACGAATTTCTTTGTGGAACTGATGCGTACGGGATAACCCTGGTTCGATTACGGGATGACTCATGTCAATTAACTCTCCTGGAGAGAAAGAGATACGAACAAAGGGAAGTAGAAAATTTTTAAAGTCCTAAATCGTCTCCAGGACAAATTTAATACTTTCCATCCGAGACTAACGTCTCAGGACTCTCACCTCACGAATTCAATCACAGACAAAAAATATGGATTCGTACCGGGACAAGCTCTCTATATGCAAATCGTATAGGATGATATAAATTTCGTCCTAACGAAGCTGCTCTCTGTATATGAAATCGTATACGGAATCGAGATAAATTTGTTGGTACCCTGGACGAAAGCTCATCTAAAGAACATCCACCAGGCAACTGAAACTGTTGGCGTCCCGAGGTGAGCAGAGCGAATCTTTCTATTGGTATATCATAACTTATGTTGAGACTTCTGTAATAACCCATTGTACTCCTACTCACAAAGCAGTTCGATCGGGACATCGACGCTTGGTACAGCACACCATGTGATCACCAAAATACCTTAGTCATATATATAATTGCCACTTCATAGTGGAATGTACAGGACGATCGTGTATGGGAATCACGATGCGTAGATAAGAAATATATATTTGAGGCCATATCTCTCTTTGGATAATATTACTTTGTATAAAAGCCCAATTAGACTGCCACCAGATCTTTTTTGCTACATTGATCTTTTGTGCCTGATTGGAAGAAGAGTAAGAGGAGGAGCTAGTGAGAGAACTCATTCAAAGAAGGATTTTCTACCAAGGACGTGAAGGCTTTGAATGGTGTCAAGGTAAGAAATTCCTACTTGTGATTTTGAGATTACTTCACTCTTTTTCTTTCTTCCTTCCTAAATTTCTTGAAGTAAGATCTGTCAAGAGATCTGATTTCTCTGCGAGCACACTTGGAAAGTGTGAAACTGACGAAGGGTTCTCTGCCCAACACTAGAGAGTGTGAAAAGGATGAAAGGTTATGCCCACAACTAGGAGAGTGTGAAAGGACGAAGGGTTTCTGCCCAGCACTTGGAGAGTGATGAAAAGGGATGAAATGGGTTTCTCTACATCACACCTAGGATAGTGAGAAAGGAAATGTTCATCTGCCAACACTAGGGAAAGTGTAAAAGGACGAGGTTCTCTGCCGCATCGGTGTTGTGGATGAAACAGAGTGTTTTGTAAAGGCTCCTGCCTTGCTGTGTTGAAAAAGGAGAGACCACTATTGGTATTGTGGCAATACTCCGAGGTGCCTCTGGGGAGTGGGGATGTAGGTCAGGTTTAGACCGAACCACTATAAATTGTGTGTCTTTTTATTTTAAAGCTTCTTATTTTTTGCTTTTAATTTTGTGTTTAAAAAAAAACAAAATTGTGGTTGGAAAATTTTTTATAAAAAATTCATTAAAGTTTAATTTCGGTTAAATTTATCAAAAGAGGAAAAAATTTTAAATATCAATTCACCCCCTCTTGGTAGCCTTGGGACATTAACTTAGGTTTAACAACCTACTCACTAGACTCAACATGTAGGTCATTTCATTGATGGTATAGATAAATGGTCACCTGGATTTTCTCCTATCTCTATGCATGGTATTTCTTCACCTATTTGGGTTTGATTGCCACATCTTCCTCTTCATTGTTGGGATGAAGTAAATATTACAAAAATTGTTTCAACAATATGAACCCCATTATTATTAGACGGAAACATGTTTAAATGGGGTAGAAGGGACTTTTCCAGATCTTGTGTTCGAATCAACTTTAATACAAAGCTTCCTTGTGGAATTTGGATCAAAGGTGTGTATGGAAATTTTTTTAAAAAATTTGAATATGAGAATATATCTGATTTCTATTTCAAGTGTGGAAGGATTGGACATAAAGCTTCTGTGTGTCCTAATCTCTCACCTGAATTGAATCAATCTATCAAGGGAAGTCCTAAGAAATCAGTTCATAAATTTGATAATATTTTTTAGAAATCCTATGGTCCATGGATGCAAGTTAAATTCAAGAATAAAAAGAGAAGAAAAGTTTATTTTCAAAATAAAGAAGATGGTGGTATGAAGGAATCTGATTCTCATATCTTTGTGCATGAAGGCAAGGTTAATGAGAAGGATATTTTGCTTGATAATATTTCAGAAGAAATTGGGAATAAATATGATGCCTTATCTGTTAAGATTGTATCGGGTTTGGAAAAGAATAATAAGTTTAATGTGTTATCTCATGAGGAAGATGCAAGTGAAGCTACTGTCAACATAATTGATGCCAACAAATTTGTTGAAAGCGTTATCAATGAAGATTTAAATGTAGATACTAATGGAATTAATAAAGATGGAGATACAATTGTTGACCCCGTAACTGCTTCAGTTTTTCATCAGAGGAAAGTGATATCAGGTTGGGTAAAGAAGATTGATGATTCATCAGGAAAGCATTTGGATGATGTTGTTTTTTGCAAAGATGCTAATGTACTATGAGATTCTTTCAACAACGTTGAAGGGTTATGTGGAGAAAATCCTATTATTGATCCAGAAAATAATGTTACGGTTGTAGGGAATTTAGTGAGGGAATTGATGGTGGAATCATATTTCCTTTTGAACACTGAGTCTACTCCAAATAATTCTATTAGTTTGAATTTAAATAAGGTGAAGAAGATGAAGATTACTAATTCTTTTGGTAATGAGATTGGTTACTCTTCCAACTCTAAACACAAATTATTTAAAGAAATTCAATCTTTAGGTTTGTTGGAGGAACTACCCATAAGAGGAAATATTGATTTCAGATTAAAGAATGGTAAGGGGGACATTTCGCTTCAAATTTTTAACATGTTATGGTTGGGCTTATGTTTTGGAATGAGAAAAAAATTTATAAGTTTGAGGATTATTTTTATATCAAACAACTTGCTAGTATTTGCATAATTGGTTTTGATAATTCTACAGTTCATGAATCTGTTTTGGTTATCAAATTCAACTATGGTCAGGTTCTTAGCATTTAGACTTGGCAAAGGACTATTTAAGTGTTTGGAAATCAACATCTTACGGATTCAATGCTATTGGTTATTTCAAAGTTGGCTTCTTGAAGGTTTCTTAGATGTTATTTTGTTTTTTTGTGTTTTTTATTTTTTTTTCTAGTTATATTGTGTAGTTTTCATTTTTTTTTTGATTTTTTATTTGTTTTATGAAATTATAGCAATTCATTATGGAATCTATAATAGTTTTTTATTTTTTAACCTTTTGGGAATTCTGGGATGCTAACCAACCTTTTCATTTGTTTATTATTTGGTATCCCCTCCACCCAAGGGTTTTAAAATGAGAAGTAGTGGGTCGCAATTTCATTATAATAGTTTCATTTTGACAAATAATTTTTTCAATAAGGTTCCTATCCTTTTGGTTGGATTAGGAACTCTTAGTTTTTTTTTCCTTTCTAGTTTGTATTAGGATTTTTTTTCAGTCTTTTAATGCAACTTGCATTTCTTCAAAAAAATAAAAATCAAGAGAATAAGTTGAATAATCATTTCTAGAGTTTTTCTCAGATGTGCATTTGTTACACATCTTCTGGACTGTCCATTGCAAGATTAATGGTCCATGTCATGCCATCCCATGGTTTTATTTAACCACAGATTTAATCCCACAGTCAATTTCTCTATCCGAGACAATCAGGATCGTCATCTCAGAGATGGCGATATTGGTAGAGATAACATTCAGTTGACCTGGTTTTACTAAACTGCATTCTACATACAAACTTCATTAGCACAATGATTTTCGGCGGTGCAATCATTGTTAATTAATGCGCCACCAACATTGAATACCTTCTAATTTCAATTCGCCTATCCTTGGCGGCCACGCATTCTCCCGCAATCACAACACCTCTAGTTTAACTAAAATGATTTAAAATTAATGTTAAACCTATTTTAATTAATAAAATATTTAAAAAAATATTAGAAAATAAATATAAATTCAAAAATAAAG
>NW_021318742.1:0-8228 GCF_001605985.2 Dendrobium catenatum
CTTAACAACCTAATTACTAGATTCAACAAACTCTCCTCCATCAACCTGGTGCAATAAAGTACCAAGATCCTTTCTCACTCTTCTAGTGATGGTAGAGAACCTTCATCCTTTTTCGCCCTACTAATGACGATAGAGATCCTTCATCCTTTTTCACCCTCCTGGTTAACAGTTTGTTAGGCACTTACTAACTAGCCCAAAGCTAACCAAGAGGTGGGGGGTGAATTGGTATTTTAAAAATCTTTCAATCAAAATCAATAAACTCAAATCATAATTCACCACAAAAAGAGTTCAGAAATTAAATGCGAAAAAAATAATAGTAAAAACATAAAGAGATTTATTTTGGTTCACTCCCCAGAGGTGCCCTACGGGTATTGCACTAAACATCGTGACTCTCCTTTTGCTCCCACAACAAGGCAGAGAAGCCCTTACAAAAACTCCTTTCCGCCGACCCCGGCGGGCAGAGAACCCAACTCTTTTTACTTCCTCCTGAAGCAGGCAGAGAACCTTAATCGATTGCTGAAGAAGACCTCCCTTGAACCCCCAAGGATGAAGGATGATAATCAGAGAGGACAGTTTGGAACCTTGCTTGGAGCAACTTTTGTGAAACCCTCTCACAAACTCCCCCTCATAAGTTTCTCCCTCTCTCCCTCTCTTCTTGGCTCTCTCAGGTCAAGACAGTAGCAAAATATTACCTCTAAGGTAGAGCAAGAGATTTTAAATAGAAGAGCTTTGAAATAGCACTTATTTTATACAAACTGACTTTATCGTCTAGGTTGATAGGGGTATCGACCTGGCCGATCAGCATAAATTTCGCTCAGTTAGCCCGATCAGTTTGGCATGACTAAAGTAATTTTGGTCACATCGTCTAGGACGATAGAATATTATCATGTCTAATTAGTTCAAATTGGAGGAAAATCATCTTTAACATCGCCCTGAATAGAAGTAGGTCGATGTCAATCATCCACGCCATCATCCTGGCCGATCTAGCGATCGGCTTGGCCGATGTGATCTTGCAATCAGCCTTAATTGCTTTACATAATTACCAGATTAATCATAATTGTACTGCATCATCCAGGTTGTCAAGATATCGTCCTCGATAATATCATAAAATAAATAATACCTAAATAGATTATGGCAGTTGATTCTATTTTATTTGAGCCTATCATCCTGGCCGATACAATATTATCCAGGGCGATCGGCTTAATGACAGCTTTCTTAAACATGATGCCCTGATTAGGATTTCTATTTTTGAACCGATCATCCAGCCCGATATAAATATCGATCCGGCCAATGTTACCAAAAATAGTAAACTCTAAGAAGCAGACATAAATTCTCCCAAGGTGTGTGTGTGCAAGGTTACTTAGCAATATGAGCCATATCTTTTACAATAGACACAAGAAAAAAAAAAGTGTATAAAGAGACTTAGACTTAGTTTACCGATTCTTGAGCTGGTTCCAATTACTGTTTGATCTTGTGGACCTGAAATGTTAGTAGGCAATGCAGTCGTAGAGAAATAAGAGTGTTTGCTATTATCAAAATTATAATTCATAGATTTATAATAATCTTCACCTTTTTTATGAAGGCAAACACACAACAAATAATTCTAAATAGCTTAAGATAATAGTGTACTAAAAATAGTGCAAATATAGAGAACATCAAATATCAGAACAGAATAGCACAAGTACAAACATACTACTCCTTTTGACATCTCAAAAAAGGAGACAATTAAAAATAATACAGAAACTAAACAGCAGAAGAAAGAATATAAACTCATCAACAGAAAATAGAAACAAATTAAAAGAAAACTAGTAAAATAATGGGCCCTGGTCGTTTGAAGGAGGTGGTGGTGGTAGAGGCTGCTAAAAGTAGCTAGTTAGTGTAACAAACTGAGCACCAAACCAGGCGATGTCTTGGTCGTGCTGTTGCTGCTGCTGGTGAGCAACATAGGCATTAAAACGGGCTAAGTCCTCCACATGTTGCTGCTTCTATGCAGCAACGTAAGTGTCGAATTGGCCCTTCTACTGGTCAATGTGCTCCACCAACTGGTCCAGCTGTGAGTGCTGGCAGATCAAAATAGGTGCAGGAATAGGTGCAGGAGCAGGTGCAGGAGCCTCCTCTTCCCTTGCCTGAGCTTCCCCGTCCCCTGGGTGGAGATTAGTATTATGAAGATTTTGAAAGAAAATGTTAGAGTAGAGAGCAGGTTGGAGGTTTAATACAGCAGGATATTCGAGGTTATACTTTGATTCTAAGACATAAGAAATGATATGTCTTATGGCTAGATTTGGTTTCCTCTTATGACCTGGATCCCGAATAGTAGTAAGATGGACGATGTAGTAAAAGAACAGGTCGGTAGCATTGATTTCTTAATTTGCTAAAATGTAAAAGGTGGCGAGTGAAAGAAGGGGGGTGATGTGAACATGATCACCAGCCTTACGAATTATCGAAGTGTAAAGGATGTGCTGGACAGTCCTAGCATCCTTAAGTAAGGTGCTAGTCTCGCCTATGTGAAAATTAATATTAGAATTGCGAAGAAAATGATTGGCTGGAGCGTAGTCAAAATCAGGATCAGAACACAGGGTATGAAGTTTATCCCCTATGGTGAAAAGCTGCAAAATCTCTGCATAATCTTGATATATGATCTTGACAGGGTGTCGATTCACATATGAGGCAATAGAGGTAAAAGTAAAATTAATGCGAAGACTTGCAAAGAACTCATAGAGCAATTCAGAATTAAATGGGATAGCAAGAGTGAGAAGAAAGCACAAAGAGTTATGGGCAAATAAGTCTAGTACCAGATAAGAAAGATAATTTGGATTGATTGTCTGGGAGACTGTGATTCTGGCCTCCTCGTAGCGCTGGTAGGTGGCTTGATCATCCACCTCTAGGAAGTGAGGGTCCAGAGTGGCCCTCGAGGAACTTCTGAACGGGTGACGATAACGCTTTCCTCCAGCCATTTTTAGAGAATAGAGCAAAAGGAGTTTGAGAGAACTTGAGAGAAGAAAAATGGCTGGAAGGCTCTGAATTTAAAGGATCGACCAGATTAGCCGGACTGATCGCAGGATCGTCCAGGTCGATAAAGATCAATAATTGCGTACAGGCTGATTGGTAAAAAAGGTGATCCTATCATTCAGGCCGATCAGATATCGGCCAGGCCGATTAGACACAGGCGATTGTCCCGAGGAGTCAAGCCAGATGACCGTTGAAAAGGCATATCGTCCGGGCTGATTCAGTGGATCATCTAGGAAGATGTCCAATAATGGATTGTACTGGCTGAATTTAAAATGTTTAAATCATATGCCACATGTATCGGACAGGCCGAATAGGTGGATCATCCGGGCCGATTGTCCAAAAAAATATCATCCCAGTGATTTTAAAGATTTTAAATGTATATCCATGTGTATCATCCAGGATGAACACATGTATTGGTCAGGCTAATTTTTCATAAGAGAATATCGTCCGAGCCAAAAAATGTATCGGCCAGGCCGATAAAAGATTGAAGCAGAAGACGATCAGATCATCTAGGCTGATAATTTATCATCCAGGATGATAAACAGTAGAAAAAATAGAAAATTCAGCAGATGGATTCAAGAAGTGAATGGAACCAATCGTCTAGGATGATATGAGGATTGACCAGGATGATATGAACATTTTGAAAATTGAGGGTTGATGGAGATGATTAGATCAGGCCCAAAATAGTTAAAATAACAAAAACAAACAGAAAATCAGATGCGAAAGACAAGAAATAACAATGAACAAAAAACACAAAAACACAGTTTTTTTATACTAAATACAATAATTTTTTCATATGACTGAATTCAAAAATTTGCAAAATTAATTAGTTAACATCATCCAAATCTGAAAAATCAGTAGAACAACTGATCCTGTTAGCTCTAACTCAGCCTTCATTAAGATGAATTAACTTTTGAAAAATAAGAATCTAAATCAGAAAAGCCAATTGGTTTAGAAGAAGAGATCTGTTCAAAAACTTATTTTCAGAAAAATATTTTATGGAATAATACAAAAAAAGTAATTAGTTAAAATCAGAAGTTCAAATTCAAGCCTTTGAAAAATATCAAGTGACACATGAAGTCTTCTAAGATTTAAAAATTTTAAAAGGGAAGAAGCTTGCTTTTGGTGGGCACATTTTTTGCCTCTTGTCAATTTGATTGGCGCTTTGGGCATTTTTTTTTATTTTTGATACACATTGTGTATAATTTTTTTTAAATTTGGCGACTTGGCGCATCTTTAATTTTTGGCTTCATTTGCCACTTTTTTTTATTTATTTTTATGCAAGTGAGATCCCTTTTTCAAAATCCTTAAATATTCTTAGTTGTGATTTTATCTTCTAGATATTAGAGAAGAAAAATTCACTCTCTAATATAAGGAATAATGAATCACAAAATTAAATCAGAAATTATATAATAATTTAAATGACAGGATTATAAAAATTTGAAAGTAAAGTAAAGACTTTGAGTATTGAACATAAAATAGATTACTGCAACAAGATTAAAAAGTTCTCAATTTCAAAATCCATTTGTTAATGTGAGATAGATTTTTATTTAAAAAAGAAATTTATATCACTAAAGAAGTTAGAGAGAATGTAACAATTAACAGTGTTCTTCTCTTTAACTAATTTATATATGTAATTATTGATTATAAGTTTTCAAAATCAAAATCAAGGCATAAGATATCAATTCAGCAGAGTCTAAAAGCAAGAGAAACAAATTAAAATTATGCACAAGAAAAACAAAAATAAAATAACAAATAAAAATAAAGATCAGGAATCAGTAGAAATCAAGTTCATGTATTTATGTCAATTACACCCAATCTGGTCCTTAAAGTATTAGAAGTGTTGAAGCCCAATGGTTTAGTAAATATGTCAGCCAGTTGATTCTCAGTTGTCACATGGTGTAACTCAATATCTCCCTTGGTCACATGATCTCTAATGAAGTGATGTCTTATATCTATGTGCTTGGTCCTTGAATGTTGGGTAGGATTCTTAAAAATAAAGATGGCACTAGTGTTGTCACAAAGGATTGGAATTGTGCCTACAGGTAATTCTAAATATAGAACTTGCTGCTTCAACCAAAGGACTTGGGCCACACAACTTCCTAAAGCAATGTACTCAACTTTAACAATGGAAAGTGCAACTGAGTTTTACTTTCTACTAGACCAGGAGACTAAAGGTTATTCTATGAATTGAAAACTCCCTGAATTATTTTTTCTATCCACCTTACATCCAGCAAAGTCAGAGTAAAAAAAATCCAACAATCTCAAAGGAAGTGCTGTGCCTAGAGTAAAAGATTCCTAAGTTTTGGATTCCCAAAAGGTATCTAAGAATTCTCTTAATAGTAGTCAGGTGGAATTCTTTGGGATCAGCTTGAAATCTAGCATAGAGATAAACACTAAACATTATATCAAGTCGGCTAGCAGTCAAGTAAAGTAAAGATCCAATCATCCCTCTGTACTTCTTCTGATCAACTGATTTTTCTTTTGAGTCCTTATCCAACTAAATTCCTAGGTCATGGAAGTATTAATTAGCTTGGCTTTGTCCATTTCATATTTCTTCAATATGTCCTTTATGTATTTTTTTTTTGCTCAAAAAAGTTTCATCATCTAATTTTCTAATGCTTTCCCAAGAAGTAGAACAATTCTCCCATCATACTCATCTCAAACTACTTACTCATTATTTTAGAAAAATCATCACATAGCCTTTTATTAGAAGATCCAAAAAGTATATCATCGACATAGATCTGAACAATGAGTAAATCATCTCATACTTTTCTCAGAAAAAGGGTGGTGTCTACTCTCCCCTTAACAAACACCCTCTCTAGTAAAAATGTGCTAAGCCTCTCATACCAAGCTCTAGGTGCCTGCTTTAATCCATATAAGGCCTTTTTTAATTTAAAAACATGATTTGGAAATTGCAAACTCTTAAAACCTGGGGGTTGTTCTATAAAATATCCTCTTTTATTACACCATTTAAAAAGGCACTCTTAACGTCTATTTGAAAATGCTTAAATCTCTTATAACAGGAAAAGGCTAATGGCACTCTAATCACTTTCAATCTAGCTACAGGGACAAATGTCTCCTCAAAGTCTATCCATTCTATTTGGTTGTACCCCTTAGCCACTAATCTTGTCTTATTCCTAACTACCACATCAGAATCATTCATCTCATTCTTAAAGACCCATTTGATTCCAACTACACTTTATCCCTTAGGTCTTTCTACAAGCTCCCAAACATCATTCCTAACAAATTGGTTTAACTCCTCCTGTATGGCTAAGATCTAAAACTCATCAGGAAGGGCTAGGTTTATATTGGTGGGTTCAATCATTGAGATAAATACAGAGTGGTTCACTTCCTTTCTAATTCCATGTCTAGTCTTAACTCCATTAAAAGGGTCTCCTAAGATCAGATCTTTTGGGTGACTCGAAGAGTATCTTCAATCTCTAGGCAAAGTGTGTGAAGGTTCAACCCTTTCCTCCATATTTATATTTTCTACTCCTTGGGTAACCTCCCCTACTCCTTCAGTGTTTTGGTGCTCTACCCTTTTCTCCAAATTTTTTACTCTAGTGGTAATCTCTCCAGCATCATCATCATTCTTAACTCTAGGCTTTTTAGGATCATATTCATCAAATACTACATGAGTAGTCTCTTCTATCATCAATGTCCTCTAATTAAACACCTTAAAAGACTTCCCTACACTGGAATACCATAAGAACACTCCTTCATCAGATTTTGGGTCAAACTTTCCTAAGTGAGACTTCCCATTAATATGAATGAAAACCTTACAAATAAAGACATGGAGGTGGGAAAGATTTGGTATCCTACCCTTAAGGTCTCATAGGGTGTCTTATCTAATTTGGCTCTAACATTCACCCTATTCAACATATAACAAGCTGTGTTAGCCGCTTCAACCCAAAAGTATTTTAGAAGTGAATACTCAATAAGTATGGCTCTAGCGGCTTCCACTAAGGTCTGATTCTTCCTTTCAGCTATCCCATTCTACTAAGGGGTCCTAGGAGCTGAGAAGTTATGGCTAATCCCCTTATCCTCACAAAAGTCTCTAAATCTCTCATTTTCAAACTCTCCCTCATGGTCACTATGGATGGTCAAAATCTCACCACCTAGGCTTTTTTTGATCTAAGTGAAGAAGGTTCATTAAAAGACTCATTCTTACGTAACAGTAATCTAGTCTAAGTAAACCTCGAGTAGTCATCTACAATCACAAAACCATAGACTTTCCCTTCTAAGCTAGCAGTGTTAATGGGTCCAAACAAATTCATATGAACGACTTCTAAAGGTCTAGAGGTGTTAATGTCCTTAATGAAATGAAAAGTGGAGTGGACATGCTTTCCTAATTGGCACGCATCACAAAGGTGGTCTTTTAAAAATTTAAGCTTGGGGACACCTCTAACAAGGTCTTTTTGAGTTACTTTCCTAAGGATTTTCATACTCGCATGACATAATCTTCTGTGCCACAACCATGAATCATCACTAATAGTTTTTAAGCAAAATGAAACAGCACATTCAATATTATTTAAATCAAACATATAAATATTGTTGATCCGCTTTCCCAATAAAATAGTATTATTATTTAAGTTAATAATGCATGAATTTGCTAAAAATTTTATGATGAAGCCCTTATCACAAAGTCGACTGATACTAAGCATATTGTTTTTCAGTCTATTTACAAGAAAAACATTTTTAATCAGAAGATTCTTAGAATTACCTATTATACCTGAGCCTACCACCTTCATGGTGGTGTTGTCTCCAAGAGTAACCTTGCCTCCTGTCTTGGTCTCTAGCAAAATGAATTGATTGGCATCTACAGTCATATGTCAAGAGCATTCACTATCCAGGCACCACATGCTCTCACGAGGTCTTTTGTGAATGCTTGCCTACAAAATCATCAAATGTCAGATTTAGAAACCCAAATAAGTTTGGGTCACTTCTTATGGAAAGAAGAATGCAATACATGTTGTTATGTTATGAATCATACAATTTGGATCTCCATACCCAATGTGTATTGTGGTGAATTGTGCAAGTGTGCAATGTGTTCTAACATGCCACATAAAAAACATCTAATTCTAGGAAAAGGATGAACTAATCTACTCATGTGGTGATGTTTCTTTTTCAAGTTATGTGATGCAACGATTTGGTGGGAAAAAAATTGTGTCTCACCACGTAGATTTTGGTTTTCTCCTATTTTGTAATCAAATACT
>NW_021318742.1:8328-12754 GCF_001605985.2 Dendrobium catenatum
TATTGATTCTGGGGAAATCAACCTCAAATAATGAGGTGAACACGATTTATTTTCAAAAGCTTTGAAATTAGCTAACTCTTTTTCTAATTCAGTATGGGATGATTTTAAAGAATCATGTGCACCAGATAATTCATTATATTTTTTTTAATGCATCAAACTCATCAAGTAATGACATATTATTACTATCAATTGTCGAATGATCTTTAAGAAGAACTTCATGCTCTTTTTGAAAATTTAAAAATTCCAATTTTAAGCTAGCATGTGTTTTCTTAAGTTTCATATATGATGCATGAATTTATTCTGAAATTTCAAGTAGTTTCTCATAGGTTAGTTCACATACCTCTTCTTGGTCACCTTGACTAAGACGATTGTCTACCATTAAGCACAAGTTTGCTATCTCCTCTTCAGGTTTAGTTTCAGATGAGTTTGATGCAGAATCCACCTAGAATACTTTTTGTAATCTCTTCTTGTCCTTCTTGAACTTGGGTTTCTCCTCACCCTTTTCTTTGGTTGGGTGAGACTTAAGTGTAAGGCAATCAGCTTTAATATATCCTGGTTTCCTGCATTCAAAAAAAATCAAATCATTAAAACTCTTAAAATTTTTGTTTCCCTTATCTTTATTCCACTTTTGATGGTTCTTTTGCTTCTTCCTTAGAAAGTTTTTAAATTGCCTTGTGATTAAGACAACATCATCGCTTTTAGACCCGAAAGAATCAGTGACTGTGTTATTGACTTTTAGTGCCACAATTTTCTCTTTCTTTTTCTCACCTACATCAAGATTTTTTTTATTCATCCCATGCTCATAAACAATGAGTGAGCCAAGTAACTTATCAATCGAATAAGTATTCAAATCTTTAGATTCAGTAATTACAGTAATTTAGCATCAAAAGAGGAAGTAAAGTATCTCAAAATTTTATTCACCTTTTCATAGTTAGTGAGTTCTCTTCCTAAGGCATGCAAAGAAGTTATAATTTGAGTAAACCTTGTATACATTTTAGAAATTGATTCAGAAGATTTCATACAAAAAAGTTCATAATCATGCAACAAAATATTCAAACGAGATTGCTAAACTTCATTAGTTTCTTCATAAGTAATACACAATTTTTTCCAAATCTCTTTACCAATAGTGCAAGTTGAAAAATGCATGTAATCTTCAGATTTCAAAGCACAAAAAAATAGTTTAAATACTTTGCATTAAGTTGTGCTAAATCCCTATCATCATGAGTCTAATCAATAAAAGGAAGAGGAATAGTAACGTCATTAAGTTTATAAATCGGAGGTGTATAACTATCCTTTACAAGCATCCACATGCGATAGTCAATTGATTGTAAAAATATAGACATACGAGTTCTCCAAAAATCAAAAGGAATATTGTCAAACAAAGATGGTCAGGTAATGAAATACCCTTCTACAGTATTACGATTACTAGATTTAGCCATGGATCAAAAATTCAAAAAGTTTTCAAACTTAATTTTATGAATCCCGCTCTAATACCACTTGAAAGTTCGTTAGGGATGTTAGGCTCTTATGAACTAGCCCAAAGCTAACTAAGAGGGGGGAGGAGTGAATTGGCATTTTAAAAATCTTTCAATCAAAATCAACAAACTCAAACCATAATTCTCCACAAAAGTGCAAAAATTAAATGCGGAAAAAATAGTAGTAAAAGCACAAAGAGATTTATAGTGGTTTGGTCAACTTGACCTACGTCCACTCCCCGGAGGCACCCTCCAGGTATTGAACTAAACATTGTGACTCTCCTTTTGCTCCCACGGTAAGGCGGAGAAGCCCTTACAAAAAGCCCTTTCTGCCGACCCCGACGAGATAAAGAACCCAACTCTTTTTGCTTCCTCTGGAAGCAGGTAGAGAACCTTGATCGATTGCTGAAGAAGACCTCCCTTGAACCCCCAAGGATAAAGGATGATGATCAGATAAGACACTTTGGAATCTTTCTTGGAGCAACCTTTGTGAAACCCTTTCACAAACTCCCCCTCACAAGTTCCTCCCTCTCTCTCCCTCTCCTCTTGGCTCTCTCAGGTTAAGACAGCAGCAAAAAATTACCTCTAATGTAGAGCAAGAGATCTTAAATAGAAGAGCTTCGGAATAGCTCTTTTTTTTCTATAAACCGACTTTATCATCCAGGCTGATAGGGGTATCGGCCTCGCTGATCTGCATAAATTTTGTTCAATTAGCCCGATCGATTTGGGACGATTAGAGTAATTTTGGTCACATCGTCCAGGATGATAAATCATTCTGGCCGATTAGTTCAAATCCAAGGAAAATTATCTTGAACATCACCCTAAATAGAAGTAGGCTGATGTCAATCATCAACGCCATCGTCCCGGCCGATCCTGCGATCGGCCTGGCTAATGTGATCGTGTAATCAGCCTTAATTGCTTTTCATAATTACCAGATTAATTTAGGCATAATTGTGATGCATCATCCAGGCTGATAGGATATCATCTTAGACGATGTCCTAAAATAAAGAATACCTAAATAGATCAATGCAGCTAATTCTTTCTGATTTGAGTCTATCATCCTGGCTGATACAATATCGTCCAGGCTGATCGGCTTAATGACGGTTGCATAAATATGATGCTCTAATTAGGGTTTTTATTTTTGAACCGATCGTCCAGGCCGATATAAATATCGGCATAACTAATGTTATCAAAAATAGTAAACTCTAAGAAACAGCCAGAAATTCTCCCAAGGTGTGTGTGTGTGTGTGTAAGGTTAATTAGCATTAGGAGTAATATCTTTTATAATAGACTCAAGAAAAGAAAAAGTGTACAAAGTGACTCGGATTTAGTCTACCCAATCTTAAGCTAGTTCCAATTGTCATTTGATCTTTTGGACCTGAAATATTAGTATGTAAGACAGTCGTAGGGAAATAAGAGTGTTTGTTATCATCAAAATCATAATTCATAGATTTGTAACACTGGTGACAGTAGAGAATCTTCATCCTTTTTCACCCTTTTAGTGACGGCAATGAACTTACATTCTTTTTCACCCTCTTGGTAATGGCAGTGTACTACGACATAATGTTGAAGATGTTCTCTCAAAAGACACTAAAGGCGATGGGCAGAAATTTAAAAGAAAAAGTCATCCTAACTCTGGTCAACCTTATGAATCCCTCCCAACTCTCCCTCACTTGATCTCTCACGCTTCACTCTCATAATCTCTCCCAAACACTCTCACTCAATGGCCACTCTCAAAAGAAAATCATAGCAAAGATTTTGAGTGTTAGTTTTTAAGACTCTTATATAGAAAAAATAAGAAAACCCATCCACAAAAATTAAAAAATATAAGTGAACTAACTTAATATTGTACAGTATGATCTGTTGCAAATCTGAGTTTTTGGATTAAACTTTTGATGATAGCAAACATTCATGATTTTCTACGACTGTCTTGCCTACTAACCTTTTAGGTCCACAAGATCGAATGCAACTCAAACCAAATCAAGATCAGGTAAATTTAGGTTAAGTCAATTCTGTATTTTTTCCTTTCTTGAGTCAATTGTAAAAGTGGTTCCTGATGCTAAGTAATCTTGCACACACACACACTCGAGGGGTTTTCTGAGTTTTACAATTTTGAGTACATCGACCTAGACGATGTTCATATCGGCCAGGACGATTCAACTAAAAATAGAAACCCTAACTAGGGCATCCTGATTAAGCTGCCGTTATTAAGCAAATCGTCGTGGATGATACTTATATCAGCCATGACGATAGGCTCAAATCTGAAAGAATCAGCCATTATGACCAATTTAGGTATTCTATATTTTAAAATATTAGCCAGTACGATCTATATATCATCTTGGATGATGCAGCACAATTATGCATATATTAATTTGGCAATTATGAAAAGTAATTAATGATGATTGATATGATCACATCGACCGGGACGATCGCAGAATCAGTCAAGAAGATCTCCTGGATGATTGAGATTGACCAGCATCTATTCCGGGCAATGTTCAGGATGATTGTACTCGAATTTGAGCTAATCGGCCAGGACGATATTGTATCGGCCTGGACGATATAACCAATTTTCTTCTGAACATCCCAAATCGTCCTGGATGATAATGTTGGTTCTTAAAATTCTATTTAAAAGACCAAAATTTTCTAATGCTTAAGACCTTGAGTGCTGCTGTCTTGACCTGAGAGAGCCTTGGGAGAGAGAGGAAGAGAGAGAGAGAGAGAGAGAGAGAGAGAGAGAGAGAGAGGAACTTGTGAGGGGGACTTTGTGAGAGAGATCACAAAGGTTGCTCCAAGCAAGGTTCCAAGTCATTGTCTCTGTTCTTTTTCCTTCATCTTTGGGAGGTTCTTGGGAGGTCTACTTTTAAAGTTCGTTAGGGATGTTAAGCCCTAAGAACTTAGTCCCAAGCTAACCAAGAGGGGAGGGGTGAATTGGTATTTTAAAAACTCTTTTC
>NW_021318743.1:0-14356 GCF_001605985.2 Dendrobium catenatum
GGGATGACAGATTGCAATCCAGTGCAAACTCCTATGGGAGCCAGAATCAAGCTTACCAAATCAGGTACATTCTTTGGTAGATTCAACTCAATCTTGTATTGTCGGTAGCTTGAGATACTTGACTCATACACTGCTAGATATTATGTATTCTTTTGGAATTGTGAGTAGATTCATGGAGACTCCTAATTTTGAGCACCTTGCTGCTGTGAAAATAATTTTGAGGTATGTGAAAGGGACAACAGAATATGGTTTGGTATATCCAAAGAGGCAAGCAAATGGAGGACTAATTGGTTTTAGTGATAGTGATTATGCAAGAGATATAGATGACAGGAAGAGCACTACTGGGATGGTCTACTTTTGGGTCCACATGTGATTAGTTGGGCTTCACAGAAACAAAAAATAGTGGCTTTATCATCTTGTGAAGCAGAATATGTAGCTAACACTTCTACAGCTTGCTAAGGAATATGGCTTAGTCGCTTACTAAGTGAATTGAAAGGGGAAGCAGAGAAGACAGTGAAGTTGATGGTTGATAACAAATCTGCGATTGCTATAAGCAAGAATCCGGTGTACCATGGAAGGTCTAAGCATATTGATACTCGCTATCATTTCATCAGAAGTTGTAGTGAGAAGAAACAGATTGAAGTGGAGTATATCAGAACAGAAGAGCAGTTGGCTGATATATTCACCAAGTCTTTGGGAAGAGAGAAGTTTATAGAGATGATCAAAAATATTGGTCTAAAAAGCTGCTAGTTTGAATGACAAGATTAGGGGAGGCAATGTTAATCTAATATTTGTCATTTTATCTTAATCCTATATTTAGGTGTTTGCTTATCTCATTCAGTTTTATTTGTGTGGTGTAAGTTATACAAAAATAACTGTGTAGCAGTTATTTGATTTTGCTTTGTACCGAAAAACTTCTTTTACTCTCCATGTTCTGTTTGTTTTAAAAACTACAGTTTTTCTTTTTGAATTGAATAGGAGAAGATTTGTGTGAAAGAAGAGAATCTGTCCCTTTTTTTTTTCTTTCTCTGTTTTTGTTCTTTGCTACAGGTAAAATCCAGGTGTTTTGATCCTTCCAAACAGGTATAATTAACGCTCAGACACCCACGATAACAAATGAGAATCCATGATGGAAAGAAACATGGAAGGAGACACACAAAATAACTGATCAAGGCGACACGACCTCTAGAATGTTACGAAGATGGCGATCGCGAAGGCCGCGGTGGCGATCCACCCTATGGAGATCATCGTGGCAGCACTGGGAGCTGGCGGCTGCGTGTCCGATGATGAGCTCGCTGCCGGAGGTGGAGAGGAGCCCGATGGAGTTAGATCAGTGGGCGACAGAGTTAGATCAGAGGGCGATGGAGTTGGAGGTTTTGCTAAGGCGACGGTGCGTGGGGCGAGGGCGCTGGAGAATGTCGGGATGGGGATGGAGCCCTCTTTGATGGCGGAGGAAGAGGGCAGGACCGCCAGGGCTCGGAGCTATCTTTTGTGCAAAGGCAGTGGAGGTGATGATTAAGAGGAATAGAGCTAGGATCGGAATGTGGGAGGCCATATTTACTCTTTGCTAAAGCAGCTTATAAGATGAGAGAGATGTTGAAGAGCTTGAGCTGTTCTTCATTTACTGTATTTGCACACAAACTCAAAACAGAGAAAGCTATAACACGAAAGAGGAAGAAAAGGAAAATGTTGAGAACCTCCCAGAGCACAGTGTTGTGCTTCCAGCATATATTACCTTTGGCAAACCGTGACCAATTCAAGGACCCAAAAAGTGGAAAGGGACCTCAACGGTGGAGATCAAAACAGTTACAATCTAAAGGTGAAAAGCAAGTTTCTAAAAGGCAATATAGGAAGCACTACTTCTTACAGGTAATAATTGCTGAGCATAAGTACAGTTGGGAGTAGAAAGGTTGGCTTGCTTATCTGTATTACTTTGATTATAACCTCCCCGCAAGCTGACATTGGGTTCCTCAATGTGAAGCTTGGAACGAAGGTATTGAAACCTTTGTATAGATAAAGTTTTTGTAAAGAGATTAGCAAGTTGATCGGCCGTATGAACATGTGAGACTTTGATGACCTTCTTTTGAATACATTCACGAACAAATTGAAAATCAATTTCTATGTGCTTTGTTCTTGCATGAAAAATGGGATTGTTGGCAAGAGCAATAGAAGATATGTTATCACAGAACAGCATAATAGGTGTAGAAGAAGGAATTTTAAATTCTTGTAATAACCTACGAATCCATATAATATCCGTTGCAGCAGTAGCAAGTGCCCGGTACTCTGCCTCAGTGGATGAACGAGCTACTGTTTATGTTTCTTAACATGCCATGAAATTAAGTTGCTACCAATAAAAGAACAATAACCAGAGGTAGATTTACGATCAATAGGGTCACCCACCCAATCAGAATCAGATAAGGCATGAAAATCCAAAGAAGTAGCTTGAATGGGAAAACCAAAATTAAGTGTACCTTTGATATATCTAAGCAGACGTTTTAGTATCTTAAAATCATCTTCAGTCGGTCGATGCATGTGTTGTCACAGTTTGTTGACACTAAATGCAATATCTGGGTGAGTAATTGTCAAGTAGTGAAGAGATCTAACTAGGTGCCAAAAATCATCTGAAGCAGCCGGTGATAGAGAAATAGATTTACTGGCTGAACTAGGAAGAAACTTGGAAGACATTGGAGAAGAGATAGCTTTGCAATCAGTCATTCCAGCACGGCGTATAATCTCATATGCATGTGTAGTTTGAGATAAATGTAAGCCATTAGGTACTTGAAGCACATGCATTCCGAGAAAATGAGAAACAAAATCCAGATTTTTCATGTGAAACCGACTAGACAGAGCAGCCAACAGATGTGAAATGGTGTTGTCATTATTGACAGTAAGTAAGATATCATCCACATAGACAAGTATATAAATAAGAATAGAATCTTTATGATAGATTAATAAGGATGGATCAGCCGAACTATGCACAAAACCGTAGGCAAGCAAATAAAACGAAAATGTCTTAAACCATTGTCGCGGTGATTGTTTTAAGCCATAAATGGATTTTTGTAGAAGGCACACATGGTCAGGATATAATGAATCCTTGAAACCGGTGGGTTGCGCCATAAACACTTTATCATGAAGTGTGCCATGCAAGAAAGCATTAGAGACATCAAGTTGAAAGATATTCCATTTTAGTGTAGTTGCAACCACAAGTAAAATACGTATGGTTGGAAGTTTTGCAACTGGACTAAAAGTTTGGAGATAATCTAAACCAAACTGTTGACCGCATCCCTAAGCAACAAGCCGTGCTTTATGTCTAGCAATTGTACCATCCGCATTAAATTTAGTTTTGAAGATCCATTTACATCCCAAAACGTTTTGAGATGGATGTGAAGGAACAAGTGTCCAAGTAGCTTGTTGTTGAAGAGCTTCAAATTCATCTGACATTGCTTTGCGCCAAACTGGATTTTTAATAGCTTCACTATAAGATGTGGGGTCAGTCGGAAAAGGAGAGACATTCATACTGACAATGTGTTTAGGTTTAAGCTTTCCTGTCTGAAGCCTTGTGACCATAGGATGTGTGGATTGATGAGAAGGTGGAAGAATAAGAGGAGATGTAGGAGGTGAATTATGTGGGCTGGAGGAAGAATTTGAGGACAGAGAGATAGAGTGGCTAGGCTGAGGAGGAGAGCTAGTAGTGAAGAATGGTGAATGTTCTAAGTTAGGTGGTGTAGTAGAATTATTGTGAGATTTGGCACTGTCAGGTTGGGACGGGTGGTTGAGTTGGTTTGAAGTATTTTTAGGAAGTTCAGATTGTTGAATAATGGAAGGGATAAGTATAGAAGAGGGAGTATAGGAAGTATTTGAGAGTGAAGTAGATGGGGAACTAGCAGTTAAGTTAAGATTGTTAGAAAAGGGAAAAATATGTTCAAAATATTTAACATGACGAGAAGTGAAAATTTTATGAGAGTCAATATGAAAGCAAAGATAACCTTTTGTGTGAGCCGCATAGCCAATGAAGACACACGGTAAAGATTTTGAGTGAAATTTGTTAGATATTATTTGTGGCAAAAAAGGGTAGCAAAGGCACCCAAAAGTTTTAAGAGAAGAATAAGGTGGAGATTTATTATATAAGAGTTGAAAAGGTGAAGACGTCTTGCGAGAAATAGACGGAAGACAATTAATGAGGTAAGTAGCAGTCATGACCGAATGCACCCAGAATTTTGGTGGTAGAGAAGCTTCATGAAGTAATGCACGAGATTTTTCAAGAACATGACGGTGTTTGCATTCCGCAACACCGTTCTGTTCATAAGTATATGGGCAATTAATTTGATGTATAATGCCATGAGTAGCTAGAAAATTTTGAAATGAAATTAAAGAGTATTCTCCGCCACCATCAGAGCGCAAACATTGTATTGGCTTATGAAATTGTTTTCGACAAGAGCTTTAAATTTGTAGAACATAGAAGGAACATCAGATTTGAACTTTAAAGGATAAATCCACGAAAAACGAGAGTAATCATCCACAAATAAGAGATAATATTTAAAACCATGTAAAGATAAAGAGGGAGAAGGGCCCCATACATCTGTGTGTATCAAATCTAAAACAGAACTAGACCTAAATAACGAAGGAAGAAAAGATAACTTGTGACTCTTGGAGAGTTCACAAGAATTATAATAAAAAGACTTAGAGCTAGTAATTACAGAAGAAAGATCTGATTTCGATAGCTTGAGTAGAACTTGTAGTGAAGGGTGTCTCAACCGACGATGCCAAAGTTGAAGAGGAGTGGAAGTTGCCGTAAGTGCTGTAGTGGTTGGAGGAGAAGCTGGCTTAGTATAGATTGGGTAGAGACCTTGATGACATTGGCCTTGAAGGAGAGTTTGGTTTGTCTTCGAATCCTTAATTTTGTAACCAAGAGAATCAAAGACAATAGAGCAAGAATTGTCATTAGCAAGCCGATTTACGGAAAGAAGATTTTGAGTTAAATGTGGAACTAGATGAAGATGAAACAAATGAAGCTTACGATGAGGAGTTGGTAATAAACCTTTACCCGTGTGAGTAATTGGAAGAAGCTCTCCGTTTCCGACTAACACTTGTTGGTTTCCAGCATATGGTTTGGCATTATACAGTTGAGTCGGATCGGTAGTGAGGTGCGAAGTAGCACCTGCATCAAGTATCCAGTCAGAGTACTGTGGAGACGAATCAGCATAGTAGGCTTGAATCTGCGGTTGGTAGGAGAAGGCACCATGATACCAACACTTGAAAGCAGAGTGTCCAAATTTGCCACAAATTTGACATTCTACAGGAGTTGAGGCAGTAGATGTCGAGCTGCGACCAGCAGAACCGCGACCACGAAATGAACAGGAAGAAGACTGTCCCCAATAGTTCCGTCCACGAGCACGACCGCGTTCAGTAGAAAACTCTTGTATTGGTTCAGGCGACGGGGATGACAATGCTAAATCTCGGACAGCTTCAGCTGCTAAGTTCAACTCCTCACTGTAGAGTAAAGAATAGAAATCATCCAAACTGAGAGGGTTGAGATTGGTCCGAATAGCAGTCTTGAACGCCTGATACGTGCTCGGCAATCCATTCAAGGTGTACATAATAATGTCATTAGTAGACAACGGAGAGCCAGAGGAAACAATCGCGTCTACCTTGCTTTTGATTTCCGAAAGAAACTGTACCATTGATTTGTCTTTCATTGAAATATGGTGTAACTCATTTTTGAGTTGAAGGATGCATGAACAATTAGTCGACTGCAAACGTCGTTCAATGGTTTGCCATATTTCCATAGAAGAATGAAGATCAAGAACATATGGTAAAAATGTGGAGGAAATCGTAGAATAAAGGACAACCGCAAGGTTTTGATCAACCAACAACCACGTATAGTACTCAGGATTTGTAGTGATTCCGGTGGAAGTAGAGATAAGTTTAAGAGGTTGTGGAGTAGATCCATCCAAATAGCCATCAAAGCCATTGGCTGTAAACAGTTTTAAAATCTATGATTTCCAGAGGGAGTAATTTTCAGCAGTGAGCTGAATATTAAGCACAGATTTAACATTTATCATAAGGAATTTAAGCTGAGGAGGTATAGTAACATCTGCCATTTTAACGACAGACAGAGCTTCGGGAGAAACAGTGGGTGATTGAGCACTGGTGGAAGATTGAGACGGTTTTTCCATAGCTGAGCAAGAACACTACCGTGGTTTGAAGGATCAAGCCGCAAGGCCTAGAGGAAGCTCTGATACCATGTTGAAGAACTTGAGCTGTTCTTCATTTCCTGTATCTGCACACAAACTCAAAACAGAGAAAGCCATAACACGAAAGAGGAAGAAAAAAAAATGCTGAGGACCTCCCAGAGCACAGTGTTGTGCTTCCAGCATATATTACCTTTGGCAAACCGTGATCAATACAAGGACCCAAAAAGTGGAAAGGGACCTCGATCAACGGTGGAGATCAAAACAGTTACAATCTAAAGGTGAAAAGCAAGTTTCTAAAAGGCAATAGAGGAAGCACTACTTCTTACAGGTAATAAGTGCCTGAGCATAAGTACAGTTGGGAGTAGAAAGATTGGCTTGCTTATCTGTATAACTTTGATTATCAAGAGAGAGAGAGAGAGAGAGAGTGAAGAAGAAGAAGAAAGATTCAGGTTTCATTCTTAGAGTGATGGAGCCGGAGAAGCTGTTGTGGGTAGCTTTTTAAAGGTTTAAGAAGGACGACGAAGTCCTTGCTGGTCATAAAAGTGCGAAGAGAGAACCCAAGAGATGATGGAGAGACGGCAAAGCGATTTACATTTTCAATGAGGAAGCAAGCAGCAGTTGTTAATAGTTATACAATTTAATTTGAAAAAAAAAAAATTATGATCAAATTTTATTTATTTTGAATTTAATTTTTTTATAATTATATAAAGATATATATAATATATAAATAATCAATTAATTTTTTTATCGAATTTATCTTAAAATAAATTAATAATTTTTAATAATTATTTTTCGACTTGACCCGGAGCGGAACCCGGGAATGCTATGTTCACGATTTTCTCGGTATTGCTCAGTATTTGCTAGGTATTGCTATGCAAAAATGAGAAATACTGCTCTGTGAAGACCAATAACATGCAAATACCGAGTTGAGTTTTTTTACAACTCGGTACAACTCACTATTTGCTCAGGATTTGCTCGGTATTGCAAGGGATTTGCTCGGTATTGCTAGGGATTTGCTCGGTTTTGCTAGAAAAAACTCAGTACAACTCGGTATTGCTAGGTATTTGTTCGGTATTGGTTATTTCCCAGCAAAATCGACCAATACCTAGCAATACCGAGCAATCTTGGGTCCGTTCCGGGTCGGGTTGTCGGAGCGCGCGGTAAATAATGAAAACGCGTGGCACGATTCAACTGGCGGCCGAACGTAGAGTTGGGTACGTTCACCGGACCAAATAAAAGTTCCTCATTGAAATGGAGAGGAACATTGCTTAGCCGTTTGGATCTAACGACTATTAAAGCCTAATTAGTTATGTTTTTTCCGACGGTCATTAGGTGGTCTCGTTCGCTCGATACGTATCGTTTTGTCACGTTTTGTCGTTCTTCTGAATGTACTTAAGAGTTAAGACATTTTTAAGTCATAAAATAAATTTAAGATATTTAAATATTTTATGTTTGATATAATAATTAAAAAATTTTCTATGAATTTATATGTAATTTTTTATTAAAGTAATTCTATATTAGGCTTCATTTTGGGTGATATTCTTATTATTTTCTAAATCAATTTTTTAGTTTTGTTGCGTCTTGGCGGCAGAGAATTATAAAGTTTAATGATTTGACATTGTATGAAGATTCAGTACACAATCAAATAAAAGAGAGTGTGCAGTATTAATAAAAGACACTAAGATTTTTGTGGAAAACCCTGAAAATGGAGAAAACCATGGGGCTTGACTCAGTTTGAATGAATCCAGTATTATTTGCAGTTGATTACAAATGAGACCTATCCTTTGGGGAAGGCCTTGGCTTGATAAATATACATCTTATAAAATACATTACATGGTGGGACATGAAAGAACCAATATTGACGTGTTCATTTGGCCGATAGGACCATAGTCGACGAGCGATAGTAGTCGGAAAGACTGTAGTCAAGTGATGATAGTTTGAAGGACTATTGTTTGGCAATGGAGGTCAAAAGGACCGTAGTCGGTGGACAACAAGGGTAAGAAAGACCATTGTCAGAGGGCGACGGAGGTCAGAAGGACTGTAGTCGGCGGACGTCGGTGTTTAGAAAGACCGTAGTCGGAGGGCGACACAAGTCGGAAGAATCGTAGTCGAAGGGCGACGTAGGTTTGACATCAATTGGTGGCCGTGCAAAAATCTGACGTTAGTTGGTGGCCAGGAAGTGGTCGAAGAGGAGTCAGGTGGCAAGAGAACTCTTCCTTATCTTCCTTCTCTTCTTGCTTAGGCTCCCTTCCTCCTCCTCCCCCAATGAAAAATGAGGAGTCTATTTATAATTTTCTGAGAGTAAGATGACCAGTAAATAGGAGGAAGATCAAGGATAAATTAGGAGTGGTTTGAATGGATGATCGATGTTGAATTCCTTCATTATAGATAGTTTACTAGATATATGAATGTCTTAATGAAATTAGAACATGACAATCTTGGGCTCGTTGGATTCATCTCGTCGAGCGAGCCTCTCGATTTGACAATAAGCATGTCACATTTAAAAACGGTTTGGTAATCCAAATTATGGATTGAACCTTTCATCAAATGCGCTTTGGGTCCTTGATTTGAACTCTTTTGGGCTCGGCTTTAGTCAAATTTGGTGTTGCCGGGTTCTTGTTTTTTAGATGTTCAGTTCGACTATAAGTTTTCTAAAATTGGAGTTCAAATGGTCTCCAATTTAATTTTTGAAGTTTTCAACTTTACTTTAATTTGCATCGAGATTCGAGCCAGATCAATATAATTTTTGTAAGATATATCACAAATAATGGCATGATAAATATAAAGAAAATATACATAAGCAAAATTATAAGATTGAGAGAAATATTATTCTAAAGTCAATATCAAGAGATTGAAAAGATGAACACTTCTAATTCTTCTTCTTAGAACCTTGGAGCTTAGTTTTCTACATGAGCCTTGAACCTTGGAAATTAGCCCTTCAATTGATGGTTAAGTTTAGAAACTTAGTTTTCTACATTAGTTTTGCAAGTCACTTAACAAGCAACTTATTTTTTTAATGAAATAAGATGTTAGGCAGCTGTGTGGTTGACTCAATCAGATCATTTAAGAAGTTGTCCATTTGAAGAGGCTGTTAAGGATTCCTTGAAAGTTTGTACTCATCTATTTGAGACCTATTCATAAGTTGTAGTTATTCGCTTGGCACGAATTCTTTTATGGACTTGATTAATCGCTGTAGATTTGAGATTGTGTTGACTTAAGTTTTGTTTGGGACAACTTTAGATCATAATTTTTTTTTATGCCTTCAAGATATTTTTATACTAAAAAGTAGCTTTATAAAGCATTAAAAATGTCATCCCAAATGAAGCCTTGACTAGAAATAGGCCAACTTGGCTTGAACTCAATTGTCTTGACTTGAATATGATTTTTGGGATATTTAATTACGCATAACACTTTCTATCAACATATTCCGCTTTCCATTTTTAACAACGATTTTTAACTATATAAATTTAATATTTTCATTTCAAAAATTTTAACCATTAATCCAACTCCAAATGCAATAAAAGAAAATTTACAAAAATTCAAACCTAAACAGCCTACGTGAGAACATGAGAGAAAAAATTTAGAATATAAAATTTTATGAAAACATAAAATTATAGAAACAAATCTACAGGAAAAATCTAGCTTTGAAAATAGAATAACAGAGAGGGTGGAAGGGTATTTTAGACAGTTTAAATGAGGGTTGATAAGAGCGCCCAACGGCTAATCTGCCATTTATATATGTGTAAAGCTTCTGCCATATGGAGGGCCAGGCGGACCAAGTCGCATGGGTTGAACATCATATAGGGTAATTTTTAGGGCTGCAAGCGAACCAAGCGTTCAATGAGCTACTCATTACTCGGTTTGAGTAAAGCTCGTTTGTGATCGTTTAACTATCTAAACAAACAAATTTAAATAATATTTTTAATACTCGAACCTTAAATAAATAAGCTTGAACGCTAATGTGTTTTGGTTCATTTATGTTCACGAACAACATCACTTCAAGCTCGTGAACAAGCTCAACATTAAACTCGATAAGAATCTCAATTCCTGTTCGATTTATAACTCGTGGATAAGCTCGATAAATATATTAATATAGATTAATCATATTTTTATTTTAACTAGAGAACTACTTTTATTATAAATTTAATTTCGTTTTATTATATACCTTCAATAGAATGAATTTGTTCATGAACATGAGACATTTCATATTTGCCAATATTTGAGAGATTGTTTGTTTAAGATGTTCATGAACAAATATAAGATGAATCATAGATGATTTGTTTGTTGATTGTTTGTGAACGAGTTCATTTGGTAGCTCGAAAATACTTGTTATGAGTTTATTCATATTCTTGCTCATTTGGTAGCTCAAGAATACTCATTAGAGTTGTTCATGAACGTGCTTGTTTGATAGTATAAAAAAATTTGTAAAATATGTTCACGAACATAGCTCGTTAAAGCTTGTTTGGTTAAAGCTCGATAAGCACTAAACGAACCAAACATGAACTGAACATGAACCAAATATGAACATCATTAATTTAAATGAATCAAACATGAACACAAATAATAAGGCTCGAATCAAACACGAACTGAACTTGTACAAGTTAATAATAAACAAACGCAAACATGAACACTCACATACTCGGCCGGTTCGGTTCGTTTGCCGCCCTAATAATTTTTAGAATTTGACTTCCAAGAATATTGATTTTGCCCACCGTCAAAATTTATTTCTACATATGAATAAGATTATTTTAAAAAATATCATCTGATTTTCATCAAACTTTTACCCGACGCCAAAATTTCGCACGTCATCAAACTTCTACATGTAGTCGGACTTTCATCGGACTTCTACTCGATGCAGAAATTTCACCCGTCGCTGGATTTATATCCATTGTCCGACTTCTACCCATCTCCAGACTCCTACCTAACTTCGAACTTCTATCTTGCTACCAACTAATGTCGAACTTTAGCTAGACTGCCAACTGATGCCGGTTTTTATGTCCAACCACCAACTAACGCAGGACTTTTGCACGGTCTCCAATTGATGATGGACCTCTGTATCCCTCCAACAATGGTTTTTACCGGCGGCAAATTATTCCGACGGTTTGCCGGCGGTCATAAACTGCCGGTCAAATTAAAAAAAAATAAAAAAATTCTTACAGTGAACGCCACCCCCCGATTAATTTTAAAATGAAAATTAATTAAATTGTTAATATAAATTTTAATAATTTTTTGTTAAATCATTTAAATAGTAAAAATTTTATTCATTTTATTAAATTTTTAATAGCCGCCGGAAACGTGAAAAAGCCGTCAGAAAATTCCGTGGAGAAAAACCGTCGGAAATGCGCCGGAAAGCCACCGGAAATGTGATTTTCCTGAAAGCCGCCGGAAAATTCCTCTGGAAATCAGTGATTTTCCTGTAGTGTCTCCAGTAGACTACAGTTCTTCCGACCTCCATCACATGCCGACTACAGTAGGCTACAGTCCTTCCAACCTCCATTGCCAGACAACGATCCTTTCAACCTCTGTCGCCCGTCGACTATGGTCCTTGCTACCTTTGTCGTCAAACAACAGTCTTTTCGATCTCCTTCTCCCACCAACTATGGTCCTTTCAACCAAACGAACACATCAATAGTGGTTCTTTTTATTCCCACCATGTAATGTACTTCATATGATGTACATCAAGGCAAGACCTTCCCCCCAAGAAAGGACCTCATTTGTAATCGAATGCAAATAATAGTGGATTCATTCAAACTGGCCAGGCCCTGTGCTTTTTCCCATTTTAAGGGTTTTCCACATAAAAATCTTAGTGTCTTTTATGAATGTTGAACCCTCTCTCTCATCTGATTGCGTGCTGGATCTTCGTACAAAGCTAAGACATTAAAATTTATGTTTCTCTACTGTAGCGAATATTCCAGGACACAACAATGATAAAAATAAAGAAAATATATATAAGAAAAATTATAAGATTGAGAGAAATATTATTCTAAAGTTAACATCGAGAGATATGAAAAGATGAACACTTATAATTTTTCTTCTTAAATACGATATAATCTTGGAGCTTAGTTTTCATTGTGAGCCTTGAACCTTGGAAATTAGCCCTTCAATTGATGGTTAAGATTAGCAACTTAGTTTTCTGCATGAGTTTTGCAAGGCACTTACAAAGCACTTATTTTCGAATGAAATAAGACGGTAGGCAGCTGTGTGGTTGACTCAATCAAACACATTTAAGAAGTCGTCCATTTGAAGAGTCTCTAACAATACCTTGAAAATTTGTACTTGTCAATTTGAGACCTATTCATAAGTTGTAATCATTTGCTTGGAATTTTTTTATAGACTTTCTCAAATGCTCTTGATTTGAGATTGTGTTGACTTAGATTTTGTTTTGAGCAACTTTATACCATAATTTTTTCTCTTATATCAAGAGATTTTTATACTAAAAAGTAGCTTTTCAAAGCAGGAATTAAGAATGTCGTCCTAAAAGAAGACTTATCTTGAAATAGGTCAACTTGACTTAAACTCAATTGACTTGAATATTGTTTTTGGGATTTTTGGTTACGCATAATTACTCTTCCCATCAACATAATCCACTTTTAACTTTTAACAATAACTTCTAACTATATAAATTTAATATTTTCATTTCAAAAATTTTAACAGTTAATCCAACAACAAATGCAATAAAAGAAAATTTACAAAAAATTTAAAGCTAAAAAACCTATGTAAACCAGATCAGAGCAATACCGAGACGTTAAACTGTATCAAGAAATTCAAGCTTATGCCTAAAGTTGAATTGTTCTCATGAATATTATGTAAGAATGCTATTCCTACCAATTCTTTTTAGAATTATAGGAATTTATTGCAATCAAATAGTTGTACTAGAGGGTGTCATGAGGTGGAAAACCTAGAGCATATTCATGTTCGGTGCAAATACTTGCTTCATTTTTTGTATAAGCTTCATGAATGGGGTTTCAATGTTCCCATCTTCAAATCCTTTTCGAATTGTTTATATGAGTTGAAAAGGATGTCTACAATTAATATGAACATAGTCAATATATATTGTACAATATTTTTTTTTCCTTGGAAATGCCGGAATCAAATAAAAATAGGATTGGCTACATCGACTATCAATTTTTTGGCTTCAAATGTTTTATCGTGTATTATGAGTATTCAATGCTACTAATCTCCGATTGGAGTCTACTAATGTTTGGCATCCTCCACCTCTAGATTGGCAATGTGGATGCATCTCTTATTGAATATATCATACAATGCAGTATTGGAGTTATTATCAGAGATCATAAGGGACGGTTTCTTCGGGCATTTGGCAAGCAGGTCAAGCATTGGGATGTAGTTTATCTAGAGCTTCAGACGGTTCTCTTAATTAGAGAGCATATCCAAAGTTTGATGCTACAATACAAGGGGGTAATAATTGAATGAGACAATTCTAATGCGATGAAGTGGCTTGAAAATTGTTTGAAGAAGGCGAAATGACAGCAAGAAGGAGATTTGAATAAAGAGCTTATCTTCCTTAATGCATGATTTCAATAATGTTATCTTTCATCTTACTTCAAGAAAGTGTAATAAAGTGGATGATTGTTGTGCCACTTTAACATTAAGTAGTAGCTTTGTTTTTTATTATTTTTCTTTAGATTGTATTCCTTCTTCTTTGTTTTATTTGTTAAAGGAGTGTGCTACCTATATTTAGTTGCTTGTAAGTTATTTCTTTTTCAATGCAAATAGCAAGTTCAAAAAAAAAAAAAAAAAGCCAATCTCAATATTAAAAATATTTATGAAAACATAAAATTATAGAAACGGACAAATTAAAATTTCAAACGTGCGAATGATATTGTTAGCAGCAGTTGCTCCGAAATTACAAAATATCAAGGAAAATGTTGTGAAATCTACGGGGAAAATTTAGCTTTGAGAATGACAATACAGGAAAATAGGGTGCTCTAATTTTCGGTGGACTATTTTTGCGATCTAATTTTTCAGAATAATTTCTGATTTTGTTTACGGCAGCTTTTTCGGTCGTATATAATAATTTTTGAAAAATAATATATATTCTCAATTTAATTAATTAATAATTTATAGTTTATTTAAATTAATTATTAGTTAATTATTAATTATTTATATATTTAATAGTTTAGTTTAAGTAATTATTAATTATT
>NW_021318743.1:16464-18935 GCF_001605985.2 Dendrobium catenatum
ACTTAATATCAAGTTTAATGAATATTTATTTTAATTTTATTTTATTGATTTGAAAAGGTTGATTTAATCAATTTATCTGAATTAATGTTGATTTGATTTTAATAGGTTTGAAATGAATTTAATTTAGATTTAATCGAAGTTGTCATTTGTTAAATCAAATTTGCGCCAAGTCAATTTTATTTGAATTTGTGATGATTTAGGTCGAGTCAAAAAGTTGAGTCCATGCTACGGTGTTGGGTATCCACTTAAGGAAAATCCTAAAGACGACGTCTACACTAAACTACGAAGACCTACGTGCTAGAGATTGATTCCGGGTAAATTGACCTCGAATAATGAGGTCAACAATAAAATGTTAATGATATTTTAAAAATGCATTATGTACACAATTAAAAAGAATAATTAGTAACTAAAATGACATGTATATATTTGTGAAAAACAAATCTCTAGACTTTTAGTGACAAAATTAGCAGCCAATTTTCCATTTTGGTGGCTAATATCTAGATTCCTTATTATTTAGAGGCCACACTTACTTTTGGTCGCTAAAAGGTATCTTTAGCGGCCAATTTTTTTTTTGTCTCTAATTTTTTGGTCGCTATTGACCCATTTTCTTGTAGTGAAATTATGAAGAATATTAAATATTTAGAAAATTTATTTTTTTAAAATTACATATGCTTGAGCATTAGTTTTGAATTTTATGTGCATTGGAAGTCTGTGCATTGTACCAAAACCAATTATACATGCTTACTTAAAATCAGTCCCCCCAGATATTTTTTATCGCTCTGCTAGGGTTTGCCATTCGCGGCGTCTCGCCGCTCTCCGGCAGGCGGGAGGGCGGGCTGGCCTCATTTTTCTAGGGAAGTTCTTCCTTGCATCTCTTTTCTTATTTTTGGTCTTGTTTCTTAGATTTTGCTTCTGTTTTTTCTCTCCGGCGTGTGCTGGATGGCTCCGAAACTTGCCGATTCTAGTTTTTTAGTGGTTTCGAGTTCTTCTCGCTCTTTTCTTCAAGCTCTATCTGGATATTCTTCTAGTAATGGTTTTCCTAAACTTAAGGTGTCGTATTTCCGCGGTATGCCATCATTGTGGATTTCGGATGATGAAATCTTGGCTTTGGCTGTGCCTTTTTAATTTTCTCTTGTGGGTTTCTTTCCTTCAAAGAGACCTTCTCTTGATTCTATTAGGAAATTTTCTTCAATCTCAAGCTAAATGGTGAAGTTTCGGTCACCTTGCTGGATTCGTCCCATATTTTGATCAAATTGGAAAATGACCTTGATTATTGTCGCATTTTCTGTCATCGATCTTATCTGGTGTTTGACTGCTTTATGAAGCTCACGAAATGGTCGCCTTCGGTTGATATCGAGGTTGAATCTCCGGTGATCCCTATCTGGGTATCTTTTCCCTCCTTACGGCCGCACCTATTTGCCCCTAAAATTCTCCATGGACTGGCTTCCATTTTTGGCAAACCTCTAAAGATTGATTCGGCCACGTCTTTGGGATCTAGACCGTCTTTAGCTAGGGTGTTAGTTGAGCTTGATATCACTAAATCCTATCCTGATCGTATTTGGTTAGGTTCTGAAAAGCTTGGCTATGTTCAGGATATCGTTATGGATGAATTCCTTTCATTTTGCGTTTCTTGTCGTTGTTTTGGTCATGCGATGGGTGAATGTCGTTCTAAAAATATTGTGTTGGAAACGTCTGTTTTATCTAAAAATGTTGAGCATGATGTTAAATTGGCTGATCATGTTTATGTGGAATCGATTGCTGTGAATCTGGATCTCGGTGATTTTCCTGTTTCTGTTTGTGGGGGACGACCGATACCTGTGGATGGAATTTTCGGGACTGTGGATCCTTTGGCTGCTTTAAATTCGTCAGATACCTTACCCCTTTTGAATGTGTATAATTTGGATAATGCTGTGAATGTTGTGTCTGATGGTCACGCTGGTAATGTCGCTGTGTTATCCCCCGATGCTCCTCTCTTTGTCGCTATGTTTGGTGAATTGCTTGGGCATTAACTCTGGCTTTGATGTTAGTAATCATGTAGATTGGTTGCACGGATCATCTGAATTTCATTCGGAATCCGATCATTCGAATAGTGGTTTTATTTCGACGGAATTTTACGGGGGCTCTGATCCTGGGAATGACTTTACTTTGGTATGTGAGAGACCAATTCGTTCGATTACCTCTCGGGGGAGAGCTCGTGGAAGGGGTCGTAGAAGGCGTTGATTTCTTTTTCTATTTGTCTGTTAAATTTTGATCTTTCGATTTCTGTTGTTTTGTCGATCAGGGCAATGATGAGGCTGGGGCTCGTGTCCTCGTCGTTTTGCTGGTGGCAACCTTTGGTGACTTTCGTAGAGATGGTTGGTTTCGGTGCGCTTTTTTCACCTCATTGGATGGTCCGTGCGAGACGTCAGGGATGCTGGAAGTCTCGGCCGCCTACTGAGCCCATTTTTCATTAAATTTTCATTGTATTGCTC
>NW_021318743.1:19035-31475 GCF_001605985.2 Dendrobium catenatum
TAAATTATTAATTAAGAAAATATCTTAAATATTTAAAAAAAAAGGTTTATTAAAATATCCTATTTAATTATTTAATTAAAAAGTATATTTTCAGATTTTTCCAAAATCAAAATGGCTGTTTTTAAAATTTTCATATATTAGTAAATTCATTTCTCTTAATTCCAAAAAATATTTGTTTCCAACTTAATGGTATTTTTCTTAATCAATAAGTATTATTGGATATATTATGAAGAATAATTTAAATATTAGAAAATATTTTTTGAAAATACATATCTTGAGCATTAGTTTTGAATTTAGTGTGCATTGGAAGTCTGTGCATTGCTTCTATGTATTTTTTATTATAAAAGTCTTTTTTTATTTTAATAATGAAAATTATATATTTTAATTCATTTAATCAAGCCAACTTTAATTCTGTTTTGATAGTATTTCTAATATTATACTTTGATATTTTTAATAGTTTTATCACCATTAACTGATAATTATATAAAATAATTAAACAATTCCTAAAAATACCCTTCAATATATACGATAAATGTACTTTAACTTGACGGAGTCAATTGGAAATTTCTCAACTCAATTTTGTTAACGGTTCACCAATTGTCTAAATTCCTTTAATTAATTCATATTGTCATAATTATTTTTTAATTAGAAAAATTAGTATATGACTTATTTGACTTTGCTTACATTTTAAGTTTGAACTTATAAAACTTTAATTTTCAATTCTTACTTTTCAAATCTCAACAACCACTTCAAATTTTATATCTCAACGTAATTGAAATTTGTGAATTCCTCAAGCTTTATGATAAATATGAATTTATAATAAATTCCCTAAAACAATGAAAATTAATATATATTATATATATTATATTTTATTATATATAAAATATATAAAAATATCTATATTGTTTGTTTAGTTTGTCATAGTAAATTTATTTTTTTAAATACCTTTGGCACACTTACAATGTATGCTGATAAATTGGGTTAAGCCTTAGTCATCTGATTTGACAGTCTTCTGCAAATAGCATTTCACTTGTACATAAACTTTAGCATTTAGCTTAATTTAGACATTGGTTTATGATCAAAAGGCATTTCACTTGAAAATTAGACTATTAACTCCATAAATTTGTAGTCACTTTGTTGACTTGTAGATTAGTTTGTTTGATGCATGTAGTCAAGTTTAACATTTCATTTTAAAAAAAAAATCATTTTATGAACATACTAATTAGCTTAGTAATGTCGGTAAGTGGACTAGTTGGAGACTTTCTTAAGATGGTTTTATAAGCTTTCGTTGTATAAATTTTGATATGTTATATACATTTAATCATTATGAATAATATGATATGATTTTATTGTATTTTTACCCGTTAAATTTACGTATAGAAATTTTTCTGTGAAATGGGTAGGAAAATGCATACTAAAAAAGAGATAAATAGTGATCTAATATGATTTGATCTGATAATCTAATATGCATAGTATGCTAAAGTGATTGTTATGAACTGAGATGTGATATTAAAATGTGGAACTGATATAACTGAAAGGATGTACTGTACTAATTCCACGCTCATTAAAAAATTTTATATGAATTGATATCTGATATATATGATGTGATAATCTCATGTGATACCCTTAAAATTTGCTAAATATTGATTGAGAGTCAAAAAGAGCAGGTGATTGATTGAGATTTATAAGGAGTCGGGGCGACTGTCATTGATTCACTGAAGGGGAGTTATAAGGAGTAAATTGATTAGGAGTCATAAGGGACAACTGATAGAGAGTCATAAGGGTAGGAGCAATCAAGATACCCTTTTCTAAATATCTGCATGTTGTTACTATTAATCTGACTATACTAACCTTAGTTAATAATACTGTCTTCTTTTTATTGATACTATTACTAATATTGATACTAAGACTTTTAATAACCCCAATATAAACATTGCTACTGGTTATTGATATTGCTACTGAGTACTATTATGAATATTCATACAGAATATTGATTTGGATATTCATATGGAATATTTACATCGCTTGTTGTTACTGATTAGTGATTACTGATATTGTTACTGGTACGGATCCCAATTATTAATACTATAACTAATGATGTAGCATATTGAGATATGAAGTACTAAAGAAGGATAAATTGATACAGATAACTAGTATAGTCAACGGATATTGATGAAATATAGATTTTCTTATATTATTCAAAGCATACTATTTCTCTTTTAATTGCATTGATTTTAGTTATAAGTTTTTATTTATTTTTTGAGCTTTTCTGCTCATTATGCGGCTTTACATATTTACAAGAAAAGGTAAGGATCCAGTGGCATGATGTATTGGACAACATCCATAGTTTTCTTTCAGCACTGCTTAGTTTTATTTAGTTTATTTTTTTGTAGCATATGAAGGTTATCATATATATTATTTTGGACTTTAAAGATTTTGACTATAAATATGGACTACAAGAATGTGAAATAATATTATTTACTATTAATTATAATTTCTTTAATGCAAAGAATCAACTCTTGATATCAAATTGATTTAGTTATAAATGATTAATCAATGGTTACTGATTGAGAGAAAAAAATATGTGTAGAATGAGAATATAAGCTAATGAATAAAATAAAAGCGTAAATTCTTTCACTTTTGATCATGGAGCTTGACAAATTGCTATCACAACAAATGTTATTGAAAGAATTTTATTGTGATCATAGCTGCATTATTACTTGCATTATTGATGTAGTTATAGCTTGATTTTTTTAAAGGGTTTTTTTCGTATGTATTTATTTTGTTTGAATAATTTGTTTTGAATTTAAGATTTATTTATTAATCAGTCAAATAGGTCCAACAGGAAAGAAAAGAAATCTTCCTCAAATACTAAGATATTTTTAGTGACTTCGGGGAACATTACAGGAAAAATATCATTTTTTTGGCGGCCATTTTCAATGAAAAATAGCCAAAATATGTCAGAAATTAATATTTCCAACGGATTTTTTATAGAAATTTTTTTGTAGGAAAAACAAAACTCAGAAAATTGCTACCTGGCAAAATTAAAAAACCCTAGAAAAAGTGATGCCGGTATAAAATGCATCTGAAAAATTAAAAAAAAAAAAAATTGAGCAAGCATGCCAACACGACCGCACTGCCCCATCCTACCCTTGTAAGCTCGTTGCACTCCAGCCCGACCGCAAGCCCGCAACATCGATCCTTCCGACCTGCCAGTGCACGTCAGATTTTGAACCCCGCATTTTAACATATTCAGTGCCCAACCATCAGGCCACTTATACAAAACTACTTTAAGGGTTACTTTTTATGTAAATTATAACATATAATATATTAAAAGTTTTTATTATTTTAGAAGTAAAACTATTTTCTTAAAAGATCAAAATAATTAATCTATTTAATTTAATTTAACATTGAATTATTAAATTAGTTAATTTATTTTAATAATATTTATTTTTAAAACTATTTAACAATATCTATCAGAGTAGCTAATTAATTTATTTAAATTAGTTAATTTAATGTAGCAATAATTATCAAAATTATTTAATTATTTTAGTTTAATAATATTTAATTTAATTTGATATTAAGTTATTGAGTTACTTAATTGAATTTAACAGAAGGAATAATTATAAATATTTATAATAATTCTTTTCAAAAAATTTTTAAATCCCATCGAAAATCTGACAAAAATTCGTTGGAAATATTCCATCAGAAATTCACCGAAATATCCAACATGAACCAAACATGAACACTCCTTAATTTAAATGAACCAAACATGAACACAAACGCTAAAGCTCGAACAAACATGAACCAAACTTGAACAAGCTGATATTAAATGAACACAAACATGAACACTCACATACTCGGCTCGGCTCGGTTCGTTTGCAGCCCTAATGGAAAGGATTGGGAAGATGGTTAAAGAACTCACCACACTGCAATGTATTTATTGTGCGAGGAGACATGTGGGACCATACTATAGGGTAACTAAAAATGTTTTATATGTGATGTTTATGGGCATAGGATGGTAGACTCATGAAGTCCTAACTAAGTTATTTCTACATTTTCTTAAACCCTTTTACCCTTAGCGATTCAATGATCCAAACGACACAGGTTTTCTATATATTTTGATAGTTATATCATTTGATTACGATGATTCACTTCTTCCTCATCCACTTAACCTATTTCAAAGCGTAGACTAACTTATTTGGATAACAATATGAAATACAATCAATCATTTGATGTTTCTATATGAATGAATCTTCTAATAATTCTCCAACAAATTCACGGGAAGAGAAGACCTAATATGCTTCCAAACTTCCTCAGCAACAAAGCAATTTGGATAATTTTTTTAAAACAAAATACAGTCATCTTGTCGTAAATCATTAGTGATATTTCTAATAAAACCAACAAAAGAAAATGGAATAATGTCAAACAGAATGCATGAGCTAATTAATTGAATACTATCTATGATTGAAAACCTATCGCTGCCTGCACTCTGTTATTTACATTTTCAATATTTAGCTTTCAGATATATATGCCTTAACTAAACTTTGAGTTGTCATTTGTAGCAATTGGCAGAATGAGCTTAAAAATCCCGAACTTTATGGTCAATATATGAAGTGTTCATGAACTTTACATCAATGATGTAAGGAATAAAATGCAACGCTTATATATAGTGAGGATTGATGGAACATATATAGAATGATGAATAAAATAGAATAATTTCCTATGTTCAGATTAATTACGGCTTGTTGGAGAGGTAAAATCACATAGTGAACAGCAACAACAAAGAGAAAATACAGCGAAAAAAACATCAAGATTTAACGTGTAAAAATTCGAAATTGGGGAAAAAATCAGGAGCCACATCACATCAATAAATCTACTATAGAAGTTGAGAGAAACCTGTACAGATCTTTTTCTCTCACTCTCTCCTTATCTCTCTTCACTCTTTCACCATTCACTACACAAAATGGACAAAGAGGTTCCTAGGAATGTAATTCTTCAAGTTAAACATGAAAAATGAGAAAGAAAATTGCCCAATCTGACTCGAAGCACCACAACACCAAGTTTGGATTGTTACAGATCTCCATTCTCTATCGACGGTACGTATGACTGACAGTCTCAGAATGTTGGTGTCTAGAGCACTGTAGCGCTCTACTCTCTGTCAGCCTACATCCAAACTATATAACACTAGAGCATTCTGGTACACTGCATCGTAGCATTGTATGGATAATTTTTTTTTTCTTTTCTTAACATGCAAAGTACCAGAACCCAAGCAGGGAGATGTCCTCTGGTAAGCTCGAGAAATTGAGTTGAGGTATGGGTCAATAGTTTAACCCGGTTGATCAACACAATTAGGTTCCTCCCTGAACTAACAAGGGGATGCCATAAGAATCATAACAGAACATTCTATAATCATATCTCTACATAATTTGACAACCAACATTATGAAATGCTGCAACCGTCCCAAACAAACTGCAATTGACAAAATCTTATGAATTATGTCTTATATAATGTCAGCCTGCTCTACTGCTTCTTTGCCTATTTTTCAGCAAAAATAATTGTACTTAATTTCTTTGCATAAAGCAAAACATACAAATAGAATAAATATAAAGCCTAAAGAGAACCTGTGTTAGAATAGATTGAATAGTTAACTAAAATTTTACTAGTTGGCATGGCCTCGTACTAAGCAACCTTCGCTTATGTGCTGTAGTGATCGCCAGCTGAGGAATGGATGGATACCTTTGGCCGCCTGAGAAAACAAATTCTCATTTTATTGAAGTCAAGATTCAGCAAGTCGTTAAAAACTTGGACCGATTCGTTAAAAGCCTTCAAGTCTTGCAAAGAAGCATTTTATTGAAGTCGCAAAAATTGACTCGCCTCTAAATTTAAGTTGTTAAAAGAATAGCTATGCTCATCCATAAAACTTAGCAATTGAAATCATCAATTTACCTAAAGCTATTCACTTGCTAGAATGAACTCATCAAATGAACTCACTACTCATTCACTACTAATAAATCATGCTTTCTTAGTACATTTTTTGACCTACTACAGTGGTTAAAACACATGCTAAATACATTCTAGAGATATAGAAAGAATTGCAAAACCACTATATTTGCAAGTGCTGGAAACAGATTCCCAGCTCTCTTTGAACCGCTGTGTTATATTCAGTTTTGAATAGCAATAGCTTTAGCAGTGATAAAAATCGTTGCAATTCAATAATATAGCAGCGGTTAAAACCACTGCAAAAAGGTAGCACGGATTAAAAAATATATAATGAATTCAATCCTTGCCACAAAGTTAAATTCATTATATAACCTGTGGCAATTAAATGAGAATTGGAGAAGATTCCAATTGTTGTTGTTAGCATTATTATTATATATCTAAGATTTGATTTCAATTAATCAGTTTTGGATCACAAAATTTCATTGTTCAATGAAGAGCTAAAAAAAATTTATATTTTATATTCAAGTAATGTGATTTTAGTAATTAAATATTCAATGAACACAACTACAATTGATAGGACCTTGCCATGAGACCCGCAAAAAATATTTTAATGCAAGAGATAGAAGAAACACTAGACAAGTAATATTTATGTCATATTATCTATTAACACAAACACAACAATTGCTCACAACAATAAGTTAAGATACACATAACGCAAACTCTTAAGAGACCATAGATTGAGCTTCATAAACATTAATTGAAATCCCAGGTCACCCATTCAAATGAAGATAACAATTAGCACTGAACAAGCAGTAGAAAGTTCACCACAGGAGGGGCAAAATTTTTTTTTTCTCTCCTCTAAAAAAAAAATACTCTCCTCTAATTTTTTTTTTTTTTGAGTGGGGGCAATTGCCCACCCTAAGAACTATGTGGTTCCGCCCATGCCTATACTTAAGAAAATTAAAATGCACTACATCGACAAAGGCTTCAAGTCCAATTATATGATTTACCCTTTGAAGAACTCCAACGTTCCAAAGTTTGTTGCTTGGTAGCACTAGTTTTGCTCTATAAAAAGAAAGAAATGAAATTAATTTATATGTAAGTTTACTACTATTTAAGTTTAATTCAGAAGAAGTTTCAAGCAAAATACATGCTAATGACAATAATATTGTATCATAACTGAATTATGAGGAATGTATCGGGTTAATGTGACAGCCAGAGTATTCTAATCCCGTGTGTTCATACCCTGCCAAAGTATTCAAATCCCATAACTAAATACTCTGGAATGAGTCCTTAAGATAGAGTACAGACACAAGGTTATGATGTTACTTTAATGTTTCAAACATTTTTTTTTTGCAACCCTTTCTTGTGATACACTACGAACTTTTTTCAAAATCTATAGGTGTTATGCAGTAGAGAAAGACAAACATAAACTAATAACAACTTGAGAAAACCCAATCAGATTGTGGTACAAAATTCAATAGATGGTTAGTCAATTCCCCAGTTATCAAGCTACATAAACAAGCTAAGCATTTATCATAAATATTTGATAACAACCACAACAACATAAGTAGGTGCCATAACACATCCACTACAAATATAAATCTACATCAATCATATAAAATAATGATTAGAAATTCGAAGATAGTAATACTTAGCACATATAGGAAACTTACAAAATTTCCTAGTTTAGCTCACTCATCAAAATTTTCCCTCTTAATGCAACTTCCCTTTCCCTTTCCATAGAGAAAGATTGCAAGCTTCACTTTCATGCATTAAAATTATCACGAACTTAGAGACCATCAAACCATAAGGAACATTCGAGAAATGTAATACCCACCAAACAGGTCTTTTGTACAAATTTTATTTTGCATTTCAGCCACTTGCATAATGAGCTCATTCTTCATTCTCATCACTATGTAGATAATTATATAGGTAAATGTATAATAATAAGAGTAATATCTGAACAAGTTGTTTGCACATTAAAACTAACATTCATTGTAAATGTGCTACATATAAAGACAAACTAAAAAAATAGGTGGGACACGTGGCACGTGCCCCCTTCATTACATATTCAACTATATTCCAATCATTCAAAAAACTCTCTATAATAATACCAGTTCGAAAAGCATAGCAACAAAAATACTGTCATAAAGAAACCTAAGCCTTACATGAGACAAGAAGAGTAAAAGAAAAACTACATGTTTCTGTTGAGAAGAAATACTGAAAAAACTTTAAGCAAATGAAATACTGAAATGAAAATGATGATCTTACAACACATTTGAATGCCTTACAATTCTCAATCGACTTGTAAGAAGATTAACTTTTAGCATCAAAAGCCTTGAAAGGAAGGATTTCATTTCTTGAAATAAAATTAAGAAGAGTTTAGAATATTCTCAAAAAATTTAATTTTGTTTAGAGTATTAAAAATATTTTTGCCCATTTTTAAGAAAATTGGAATTTACGAGCTTAACAGAGAAATGCAATTTACATCGTATGAACTAAATATTTACTTACTAGAACTCAAAATCATTTATTGAGGTTGTCTTGAGCTCTAATGATCTTCATTTGAAGGGACTAAGTTTAATCCATAGCTTTTAATAATCATGCAGTGAAGCAGCTCTTTGCATCTAGATTTGTGCAATTATCCAAGTCTTATGCTAGCTCCTACTTCATTAATTACTTAGGGGCAGTTTGATTTGAAGTAAAAGCGATGTAAAGTCTTTTAAATACAGTTTAAAATTTTTGTATATTTAGAATGCACTATATAGTACAAATTTAGTGTATTTGGAATATATCCAATTTGGGCGATTTTCAAATACATAGTAAATTTGTCGTCATTGTCCTTGCCAGCTGCTACCTATAGCTTACATCTATTGCCTTCCACATCCACCCTTCGCTCACCATTGCCATCACTGCAGCCTTCACCCGTTTGCTGGCCACCACTGCCAAAAACCTCTAATTGCCACCAACTGTCAGACGCCACCACCACCACCCCCATTCGCCCTAGCTTCCACCAACATCGATTTGGGAACGACCCGCTACCATTGGCTACCACCGACAACCATCACCTATGAACATTATACTACATTCATTTAGCTTGAAGCAAAAAAAAAAAAAAAAAAAAAAAAAAAAAAGTAATAAACTGTACACTAATCTAAACTACTACAAATAGAGCAAATAAGGTAGGAGCTCGAGGAGAGAGAAGCTCAGAGGAGCTTTTGATTTGGGATTCTGGAGTTTTAGCGAGAGACCAGTTTGGCAGGAGGTGGCCTTCAATCCTTTGTGATCGGTGTTGGGTCGGTAACCAAGGTTTCTTCTAGACTATCAAGGATGAATGCTGGTGCTAAGGGGATTTAGTTTTTGTGTGGGAGAGTTCGAGTTCTTGATTGAGGGTAAGGGATCAGAGAAGATCATGGTTCGGGGATTTAGTTCTTGATGGAGGGTAAGGTCTTCTCTCCGCGGTGCGAATTATGTTGAGGGACCTAATTTAAAATCCTCCTTATGTTAATATTGATAGCTTTGAGGTTTGTTCTCTTTAGGGCTACAAGTGAATCAAGCGTTGGAGCTACTCATTGCTCGATTCGACTAAAGATTCTTTGTGATCGTTCAATTAACTAAACAAGCAATCTTGCACATTTTTTAAATACTCGATCCTTAAATAAACAAGCTTGAACAATAATGTGTTCTACTCATTTATGTTTATAAATAGCAACATTTAAAGCTCGTGAACAAACTCAACATTAAGCTCGATAAGAAGCTTGATTCATGTTGGATTCATAACTCATGAATAAGCTCGTTAAAAATTTAATTATAAAATTTATAATCATACGTAAAATAAATATTTTATGTTCATTATAACATAATGATATAATAATTGTTAATTAATAAATTTTATAAATTACATGAACAAGAGATATTTGTTCATGTTTGTTAGATTGATTGTCTAAAATGTTCATGAAAACAAATATAAAATGAATCATAGATCATTTGTTCGTGAACAAGCTCATTTGGTAGCTCAAAAATACTAATTAGATATGTTCATGAATTTGTTCAATTGATAGCTCAAGAATATCTGCTAGATATTATTAGCAACTACAAATAAGAAATTTTGATATACAATTATCTGATGTTATAAATAGCTGACATGTCTAAATGTCATTAGTTGGGAAGTTGTAAAGCTGTCACATTTCCTTTTATATATACAATACTCTATCCTGTAAGAAACACATAGAATTATTTTCCTTTCTTCATCGTCTCTGTTTTCCTCTTCTTGCTAATCTCATGTGCTCGATTTTCCCCGTGGCATCAGAGCGGGCATCGCGTTCCTGCACCCATGGCGCCCTCCATTACTTCGCATATTGACGAATGCACAGATCAAGAAAATCCTACCGAGTCGTGCATCTCTCCCGCATTGAAGTTCATCGTGTCCAACCTCAAGAACTTCGTTCCATCTCAGCTTACAACCGATAACTATTCGCTGTGGAGATCTCAAATTATAAAAATTCTCTGTGCAAATGGCTTTGAGAAGTTTCTTGATCCCAACTATCTTCCTCCCCCAGCTCAATGCTCATAGCAACCTGACGGTACCATGATCCACAATGCTCTTTACAGTCAATGGCATCTAACCGATCAAAATTTTGCTGCTGCCCTATGTTCAATGATTTCCCTAGCCATACTCCCTTATATCGTAAATCTTGAAACTGCATCGGCCATTTGGACCTCGCTGGAAACTCAATTTTAATCATTAAATCGTTTCAAAGTCATTCAACTCAAGAATGAACTTCAAAATATATCTCTCAAGAACTCTACTATGACCCAATACCTCACCAAAATAAAATCCTTAATTCATCAAATCATTGTAGCTGGGTCGACTGTAAACACTGAAGATATAATTTTTATATCTTAAATGGGCTACCCAATCCATACCAGTCATTCATAACTGCAATCCGCACCATGCTCCAACCTATAAGTATGGACAACCTGTATTCTTTACTGCTCAGTGAAGAAATCAACATAGCCACTGATGCAGCCCGGAACACTTCGTAATCTGACCTTAATATCATGTATTCTCGCACATGGGTCACAGGCGGAGAAGCAGAGGTCGCCAGTCAACCAATCAGCCCAACTCAAATAGTTCACCCTCATCCTCTTTCCTAGTTATATGTCAAATTTGTTATAAGAAAGGGCATTCCGCCCCAAATTATTGGCATCGGCTAAATACTTAGTATGTTCCGCAAACTGTGAACAATCCCAACAAGGTTCTGGTTTTCGGCGCTGATTCGTCTGTTACTAACTGGTATATTGACTCAGGAGCAACATCGCATCTCACCAACTCCCTCGACAACCTCTCTATTTCGACTCCCTATCAAGGCATGGATACTGTTACCATCGGTGACAGGAGGACTGTGGGTATCACACACTCGGGGGCGGGTCTTCTTCCGACCCCCTCTCGTAAGCTAACCCTTTCCCAAATTCTCCACACACCCTCACTTCAATTTAATCTTCTTTCAATTTATCAACTCACTAAGGATAATAATATCTCTATTGTTTTTTATCCTTCTAGGTTCACATTCAAGGACCTGAAGACTAGTCGTGTTCTTCTTCAAGGACCATGTAAGGATGGCTTATATCCGGTGTGCACTGGCTACCTCCCAAAGTCCTCTCGGGCTATCTTCCACTGAAAATAAATCCATTCTATGGCACAATAGAATGGGCCATCCGCATTGGAAAGTTCTCCAATAGATTTCTTCATGTAATCTGCAACTTCATATTTTCCCCCAGTTTAATTCTTGCACTTCTTATAAAGAGTCAAAGGCTCATAAAATTGTTTTTGATCACTCTGCTACAAGACAATCTTCTCTACTAGCTTTAATTCATTCCGACATATGGGACCCCACTCCTGTCGTCTCTATAACTGGCTAAAAGTACTACGTAATATTCGTCGATGATTTCTCTTTCTTTAGATAGCTATTTCTGATGCATAATAAATCCAAGGTTGCAAATATATTCATTACTTTTAAAACTCATATTGAAAAATACACCTCGCATTCCTTTAAAATGCTTCGTACAAATGGCGGAACTGAATTTGTGAACAATTATCTTGCTAATTTTCTTAAAACTCATGGTATTAAGCATTAAATATCCTGCCCGTACACACCCGAACAAAACAGCATCACCGAGAGAAAACACGGCCACATTATAGAAACTGTTAAGATAGTTTCTATTTGCATGTTTTACACTTTTGCAACTTGTATAGTTTTGATGATTCCAAACATTATTGTTCAAATGTGTAGTTATCTCCTAACAATTTTAGAAGATTTGTATTTGCTCTTGTGTGTACTAACATTTCAGGAAAATCGAACTCCAGACTACGAAGACTTCAAATAAAATTCAACATGAGATACTTTGTGTATTTGAAGCTTGTACTTTTCTTTGAAATAAACTTGAAAGGGAGTGATTGTAATTGAGTGAATAAAATAATACACACACACACA
>NW_021318743.1:42601-42819 GCF_001605985.2 Dendrobium catenatum
AAGGTAAGAATCTCTACTTGTGAATTGGGATTACTTCATTCTTTTCTTTCTTCCTTCTAGATTATTGTGAGAGGATCTGTCAAGGAGATCCGGTTCGCTGCCAACACTTGGAGAGTGTTAACAGCCGAAGGGTTCTCTGCCCACACTTGGAGAGTGTGAACAGCCGAAGGGTTCTCTGCCCACACTAGGAGAGTGTAAAAGGACGGACGGTTCTCTGC
>NW_021318743.1:43080-103508 GCF_001605985.2 Dendrobium catenatum
TAGACCGAACCACTATAAATCTGGTGTCATTTACTTTACTGTTTTTAGTTTTCCGCATTTTATTTTTTGTTTAAAAAACTCTGCGTTTGAAAAAACGTTTTCTATAAAAACTTAATAAAAATTTTCATTTCGGTTCAACACATTTTCAAAGAGGGTTTAAATTTTTAAAATACCAATTCACCCCCCTCTTGGTAGCCTTGGGACATTAACTTAGGTCTAACAACCTATTTACTAGACTCAACAGAAACTACTCGCACTCTCCTCCGTATTGCTTCCATCCCCTTCATTCATTGGCTAGATGCCATGTTAATTGTAGTTTATCTTATAAATAGGATGCCATCTCGTATTACAAATAATCTCCCTCCATTTCAATTTTTACGCAACACCCAACCTGACTACAGTCACTTGAAGACTTTTGGCTGCGAATGCTTCCCGCTCACTCCTTCACACACTCGTCACAAATCCCAACCCAAAGCTCTCTCATGCGTCTTCATTGGATACACTAACGCATACAAAGGGTACAATTGTTTGGATCTTGTTACTAATCGAACCATCATGTCTCGCCATATCATGTTCAATGAAAACTCTGTTCTTTTTTCTACTCATTTACCCAATCATACTTCTCAGACTACCAATATTACCCCCTATCTTCTTATCCCTTACTGTTCTACCACTACCAATCCTTCTAATCATGTTGTTACTCAAACAAAAAACTCAGAGTCTACCACACCATATTCTCCTCACCTTACTCCCACCACCACGAATGAGAGCTTGGCCTCCACCACAAATGTTCAGCATGACTCTATCCCTCAGTATCATCATCCCATGGTAATAAGAAGACAAACTGGCTCTCTCAAACTGATTGTCTGCCTAAATCTTGTTCATAAATAAATGTTAATTGAATTACTATCTGATCCTACGATGTATATAGAGGCTGTCAAACTGGTCGAATGGAGAAAATCTATGGGCGCTGAGTTCTTTGCGTTACAAAATAAGGCACATGGAGCCTCGTTACACCTCCTCCAGAAGCATCCATTCTGGGATGCAAATGGACCTTTCGCACCAAGATTCATTCGGACGGCTCAATTGCGTGCTACAAAGCTCGACTCGTCGCTCAAGGAAATCACCAAGAATATGGATTAGACTATACAAAAATGTTTAGTTCTGTTTCCAAGCTACATACAATTTATATCTTACTAACTATAGCTCTTCATAATGAATGGCAGGTCCAACAACTCGATGTCACAAATGCATTCCTTCACGGTTCTTTATCGGAGACGGTCTACATGCAATAACCCAAAGGGTTCGAAGATAAAACTCATCCGGATCATGTTTGTCTTCTTCACAGGCTATATATGTCCTCAAATAAGCCCCACGATAATGGTACAACACGTTTACATCCTAAGTGCTGACTCTCGGGTTTGAGCAAAGCAAATCTGATCCTTCCTTGTTTATCGTTTGACAACGACATATACACATATTTCTCCTAATTTATGTCGATGATATTCTTATAACCGTTAACGACAAGGAGGCCATTAACAATATATTACAAAAGCTCAACACTCAATTTTCCATGAAAAATTTAGGTGTTACTAGCTCATTCCTGGGCATTCAAATCGATCAGACCAATCAGAAGTACTTCCTATCTAAAAAATGGTATGCCTGGTCCATCTTGGATCAAGCACAACTAACCAGGTGTAATTCGCTCTCCAACCCCACATGCACCAAGCTTCCATCTGTCATACTGCAAGATCAGCAGCTAACCGATCCTTCAATGTACCGGAAGATAACTGGCTTCCCGCAATACTTAAATATAACCCGTCCTGATATTTCATACAGTGTTAATATGCTCTCTCAACACATGCACGATCCAGAGTAGCATCATGTCTACCTTGTTAAATGACTTCTGTGATACATAAAAGGTACACTTGATAATGGGTTGCCTATTACATAATCTAACTTAATCCTTACTTCCTTTTTAGATGCGGACTGGGCAGGCGATCCCATATCTCACAAATCTGCTTCGGGACACTGTTCATTTATAGGCAAAAACCTCATTTCTTGGACTGTCAAAAAGCAACACACGGTCGCCAGATCATCCACCAATTCAGAGTATCGTGTACTAGCATCTCTTACATCTGACATCATATGGCTCCGCAAATTGGTTGTTGACTTCAAATTTCCTCAAGACTATCCAATCGATCTATTTTGCGTTAACACTTCCGCAATAGCATTGGCAAACAATCCTGTCTTTCATGCTCGCACCAAACATATTGAAATTGACCAACGCTTCATCCGTGATCACATTTAGCACAATAACATTTGACTTCTCCCTATCAGCACCATCGATCAAGTTGCGGACATATTCACAAAATCCCTATCCAGTCCAAGATTTCATCAACTATGTCTCAAACTAACGGTCACTCAAGACCCTTCAGTTTGCAGGAGCGTATTAGCAACTTGATATATGATTATCTGCTATTATAAATAGCTGACGTGTCTAAATCTGATTAGTTGTGAAGTTGTAAAGCTGTCACATTTCCTTTTATATATACTGCACTCTGTCCTGTAAGAAACACATAGAATTATTTTCCTTTCTTCAACATCTCTATTTTCCTCTTCTTTCTCATCTCTTGTGCTCAGTTTTTCACAGATATGTTTGTGAATGAGCTTATTTGATAGTTTAAAAAATATTGCTTGATATGTTCACGAACAAGTTCTATGTAATTGTTTTTTAGAATGATGTGGTACCGTTTTACCATAGCATAAGGGAAGAATAGCAAAATGCCTACTTAACTGAATGTCAGCTTGGCCACTCATTCTGAACGACCTTCACGTTCTCCACTTCCTTCTTATTTTCATAATTAGTAGTATCTTAATTATTTCTTTTAGTCATTACCCATAGTACCCTCACTAGTTTCTTCTACATAAGTATATACCAATAGTGTTGGCTAAAAAACGCAGTTATCTGAAATCAATATTACTTTCTACTATTCCATTGCTTGTGTTGTTTTTGCTGTGAGGTCTTCAGTTGCAGGTATTCGAGGAGGATCGCCTCCAGGTTCTACATCATAGAAGGCTCGATAAGACTTTTTTGTTAAGTTAAAGAACATTTTGAAGTAGAGCTTGTTTATAGCTCGACAAGACTCATTTGTTTAAAGCTAGCTAAGCATGAAACGAATCGAACATGAATCAAATATGAACCGAACAAGAGCACCCATGAATTTAAATGAAGCAAGTTTTAACACAAACAAAAAACCTCGAATCAAACATGAACCGAACTTGAACAACCTGATCATAAACGAACTCAAATATCAACACGCATACTCGGCTCAGCTTAGCTCGTTTCCATTCGTACTTCTCTTGTTAAGTTTGAATATTCTTACCAAGATTTTGGTATTTTGTGGATCAACATGATTCTGGATTAAAAATTTTTTTAGGAACTCATTTTTATTTGGATCATATTTTAATTTTCCCCAACAGTCAACATCAAGCTATTTGTCGAATTTTCCCTTTGGGGTTTGGATGGAAAAGAGATGTTGTGGTGTTGGGTTGGGTGGGCAAGAGGGGGCTCAACGAATCCACGTCGATGATCTGGTGGCCGTGACCGGATAACTCCAAGAACTCCTTGGAAGATGGATCACCACCTGAAATCCTTCAGGATATAGAAACCCAAAAAGAGTAAAATTACTCAAATATTATTCATATCTCAAAATCTAATCTCTATTACAAGTAAATGCTCCTATTTATAGACAAATGTAACCCATAATATGCTACACTCAAACCAAGAGAGCACTAATTCTATGTAACCATATACGCTACCAAAAGAAATAAAACTAGACTGAAGTTTAATCGGATAAATCAGCTCAGCTCCGGCGTCATACTACCGGGGTAGGAGGAACTTCAGGCTCATAGAAAAATGTCCAGTTGGACACCATAAAGAGGTGGATTTGGTTGGCTAAACCAATCAGGATAGGTCCACCCGCTGTCAATTTGCCTACCAATCTTTAATTTCTCAATAATAGTATAAGCAGGTGGAATTGGCTTATCATAATCCTTGGGATTCATAAATTCATTTATACCAAACTTTCTTTCTCTCTCAAATCGGTTTGGATTGAAGTCAACACCAATAATGTGTGATTTTTCGGCAATTCTTACACCTGCTGCTGTGCCAAGACCAACTGCTCTGAGATAAAAAATGATTACCTTGGATATTTTTTTTGGCTCTGCAACATATAGCATTGCCCTGAACTCTGTGGAAATACCATAACTGACCATATAGGCTTTGTCTAGAGGAGCATATGGATCAAGCTTGGCAAGATAGTTATCATTAACTACTGTGTATTCACAAAAGGGAGAAGTTATGAGAAAGCGGTGCATCAGGGTTCCCTTTGTTGTTTTAGGCAGCTCCACCTCCACTTTATCAATCACTTTTGGAACATAGTGAGCGAATAGTTTCGATTGTACATTTTCATATATGCTCTTATCATAGTTATCATATGCGGGTTGCTGCCAATCAAGAACTCCATCGAACACGTCATCCTCATACACGGGTTCATCAAAGACAGGCAAAGATGGCGATTTCGACATCGAATCTTCAATTTCTTCGAAGATGAGCTCGACCGAGGGTGGGGTGGAAGATATCTGATCATCCGAAATGCCCTTATCGTCATCATCGGTTCGTAAGGTTCTTCATTCAATCCTTGACAATCTTAATTTGAGTCGGGCAATTTCTTGTAGAAGATCTTCGATTTCTTCTTCTTGACATGATCCCTGCAATGTCCATCGAGAAGGCATCTTGTTTTGTTCTTCAAGAACATAAACTAATCTAGAGCTAAGGAAATGCAAGAATGCCCACAGGCTGTTCAGATGTTCTTAGGCAAAGGCTCCACACTGGAGATGACTCTCGGTCGCTATAAGACCTCTTCCTCCATCGTCCACGCCCCACGTGCAGTATACACCTGCCACCGAAGCCTCCTCCAGCTTCCGTTTTGTGGATGAATCAGCCTGAAATTTGCTGCCTATAGCTTTCTCTGGTCCGCACACTCAACCAGCGATCCTCCTACTGTTCCCACGCGGGTTTGGCTCCCATGTTTCTTGCTTTGGCGCACGTTCTGAGATGACTCTCGGTCTGCGATGCCTAGCAGCACATGCACTTCCTGCAGATCAACCGCCTCCGGACCGCACCTGCTCCGCAGCTTCTTATTTATGGACTAGGAATTAGAGGCCTCTTAGAAGGAATTCTGAATGCTAAATGAAGATTCAGACAGATCTTTATTGCATAATTCATGAACCGAAAGAAGGGGACTGCGGCTGCAATTATAGCCACAACAGTTGTTTGGAGAACAAGAAAGTTGACAGCAGCCTTAAGGAAGGAAGGAAGACCTTGTTGTTCAGATCGTTTGAAGAAGGTATAGTAGCCGAAGAAGACAACAACCTTCTTGGTTGCTGGACTGCACTTCTTGCCTATAGGAGGAAGTTTTTTTTTTCCAGTCAAGAGAAATAATTGACACTAGAGCTTATGCACTTTGCTAAAACAAGAGCCGACAACTGGGAAGGAGATGGAGTTGGCCACCACTTGGAACTTTGTCCAAGATACAGGAAATAAAATAAGAAGAGCCTCCCGGTTTTGCCAATGAGTCTGACTCGCCACCGAAGCCGTTCCGCCACCGAAGACGGGTCGCCACCGAAGCCGTTCCGCCACTGAAGAAGGGTCACCGCCGTAGATCAACGAAGCCGAAAATTGGCCACCAAGAATCAAGACAGCACTCTGATGGCCACCGCAAAGCTAGCACGACCAAGTTCATGGAGGTAGCAGCTAACGCCTCCAAGGGGTCTAAGAAGACCTTCTAAATTGCTATGGCTCTCTTTTCACCACCGTCCAGAAGAAATTAAACAAACAAAACTATCTCCGGCATCTTCCCGGCTCTGATACCAAATGACACTGGACCGGAGGGGGCTCGACGAATCCACGTCGATGATCCGGTGGCCGTCGCCGGATAACTCCAAGAACTTCTCGGAGGAGATAGATCACCACCTGAAATCCTTCAGGATACAGAAACCAAAAGAGTAAAACTACTCAATTCTTATTCATCTCCACAATCTAATCTCTATTACAAGTAAATGCTCCTATTTATAGACAAATGTAACCCATAATAGGCAACACTCAAAACAAGAGAGCGCTAATTCTATGTAACCATATACGCTACCAAAAGAAATAAAAATAGACTGAAGTTTAATCGGATAAATCAGCTCAGCTCCGGCATCATGTAGTTGATGCATGGAGCTGATGCTGATACAGGTGGTAATTCTTCCAGTGCAAAGGGGATGTCTTGCTTACATAAAGGGAAGGAGGTTCAATATAGGGGTGGTTTTCATGTTGGAGCGGATGCTGCAGGACTGCTTTCGGCGGGAATTTCTAAAGAGGCCTGATACGTCATGTAAAAATTATCTTGATCGGGCATGAATCTCGAGGCAAAAGCCAGTTGGAAACTTCAAAAATTAATTTTGGGAGCGCCCGAACTCCGATTTCAGCAAACTTACAGTCAAGCTGAGCGTCTAGAAAATACGAACCCAATGACACCAAGATAAACGCAATCCGAGCCCAAATGAGTCTGAATCGAGGGCTCAAAGTGCTATCGAAAGGTTCAAACAGCAATTTGAGTTACCAAAATGTCTCCGATTTTGACGAGCTTATACTCGAATCGAACGGTTCGACGAGACAAATCCAACGAGCCCAAGATCGATGAATTCCGACATCATTAAGACCTCCAAATGTCCAACGAACGGTGCACGATCTAAGGGTTCACCATCGGCCGTCGATTCGAACCACTCCCTATTCGCCCTTGATCTCACACCTATTTACAGGCCATGCCACTCCAGAAAATCTATAAATAGAGCCCTCATTCTTCACAAGAGAGGAGCTAAGCAAGAGAGAGAACAAGAGAAGAGAAGGAAGGAGCTCCTCCTCGACAGCCGCCGGACCACCGCAGAACCTCGCCGGACCACCGCCGGAACCTCGTCGGACCACCGCAGGAACCTCGTCAGACCACCGCAGGAAACTCGCCGGATCACCGCAGAACCTCGCCGAATCACCACCTTAAGGCCCGACGTTCAGCCCCTACGTCCTACTGAAGACCCGACGTCCTGCCAAAGACCCGACGTCTTGTTCAAGGCCCGACACTCAGTCCCTACGTTCTGCCGAAGACCCGACGTCCTACTCAGGGCCCGACGTTCAGTCCCGACGTCCTGCCAAAGACCCGACGTCTTGTTCAAGGCCCGACACTCAGTCCCTACGTTCTGCCGAAGACCCGACGTCCTACTCAGGGCCCGACGTTCAGTCCCTACGTTTTGCCGAAGATCCGACGTCTTACTTAAGTAATTGATTGTAATCTGATCACCCTTGGAGGCGATTCAGTCCTTTATAATCAACTCAAAATCTAGTGGAATCATTTTCAACTGGGCTAGGCCTCGTGGTTTTTCCCTTTTAAGGGTTTTCCACGTAAAAAATCTTGTGTTCTCTGTGTGTGAGCTAGTTATACGTACAACGCTAAGACACAGAATTAAATCTCTATCGCCGCGTATTTTCTAGCCCGCAACAAGGCCTATGTTGTGTTTCCTATAGAATTCCAGGCTTGTTCTAATCGGGATCAAAGCTCAGCGAGGGAAGGGGGTAGAAACTGTTGACGCCGAAAAGATGATTTGTAATCAAATAAAGGCTGAATTGGACAATATTGGTGTTTACACCGAGTCTAAAGTTAGAGCCAGCACTACTTTGAGAAATGCAAATTTGGCCAGCAAGATGAAGTGGACATTAGATTCTAAGACACATTATTCTACGTTGATTCATTACTGTATCGAAGAAGGTAGCCTCATATGATAATGCCTCTCATGTTTAAGGTTTTGGGATGAGATCATCAAATGGATTACGTTGTAGGAGATCATGAGGTTGGAGTTAGAGAAGTTGTTGTGCAGCTGTTTTCTGGGTTATCTCTGGATGACATTGTGTGTCTTTCTAGAGATTTAGTTGCTGCTTTGAAGAAGGATAAAGCTTCAGCAAAATTTTCAGCTAAGAGAAGTGTTGGATTGCTATTGTGTGCCTTGGTGCTTCATATTGGTCCATGTCACTTATTTTGCTTTTCAATCTAAAAGGGCACAAATCTAGAAGTTCGTTGTCTCTTGTCGATCTATTGTTTTCTTTACTTATAATATGCCGATTCAAGTATTTATTTTAAGGAGGCTAATTTTTATTTTCCGTGTGTCTTTTTGGGATCACTGGATGTTAACCAATCTATTTGGTTGTTTTATAATATTTGGAGTCCTCATCATCCCGATTTGATCAAGAAGATAATGGTTGAATCCCAAATTCAATATGTTAATTGCATATTGGTGGTAATAAAACGTAAGATGTTAGAAAGAGATGAAGGGTTTTTCTTAGTTATGTTGGTGGCCATTATTGGTCCACGCTCTTTCGTATTTGCATTTTATTTTTTTAAAAAGTTATTTTTTCTCTCTCATCTTTTGTAAAGAGAGGATTAATTTATTGCTTTGCTTATCTTTTTACTCTTCTTGTTTCGGTTCCTTTATTCAGTTTATAAAATGCTTCAAGCGAATCTTTAAAAAAATCTAAACAACTACAATGCATTTTTCACTCATCCAAACAACTAAAAAGCATTTCAAATGCAATACATTAATTTTACAGCGGATTTCTTTTGCACCACATTCCTATTTTTAGCCAATCCATCGGACGCTTAGTAAAATCATAAAGATCACCCGTTCATATATTTATTATTTTCAAAAGAAGATCAAATATAATTGAAGAAACAAAAGAAGATCAAATTATAGTAGCATAAATGATTTACTTACAAATACTTAAAGCTTGAAAAGCATTTTTCTTATTATCCCATTCAGTCAAGATATGACCTTCAACACATATTCTCATATAATTTTTAATTGAAGCTGGCGTGTTGGAAAAGGAGCTGCATGCACCCATAGAATTCCTGCAAAAAGATGCGAAAATGAAAGAAATTTATAGAATCTGCCCCACCTCACGGCTTTATAAAGAGATAAGGGTTTGAACCAAACACTTTCAAAGCTAGACGTAGAAAATCAAATACTACAACGACTACTACAGTAACAACAAAAACAAATATCAAGCTCTTATCCTACAATGTGAAGTCAGCTACATAAATTTTTCTTTTTCATTGAGTCATGTTAAGAGTCAAAATCTCATTTAAATCTAATAAAAAGGGTCATTTCTGATCTTTTCTAACCAAGTCTTCTTAGGGCTATCTCTTCTTTTCTTAACATAAGCCAAATCTAATATGTCTATTCTTCTAACTGGGTTTATAGGAAGACCGTTGTTTTATGTGTCCAACCATCTAAGATGACTCTCCCTATTCTTATCATTATTTGTAGAAAATCAAATACTGAAAGGAAAAAAAAAAAAAAAACAGGAAAAAAATATATTATAAATTAGGCTTGCAAGATACTCAACGGATTTTATTCAGATATAAAATTTGCATGTAGAGCATGGATCCGTAACTGGATTTTACATTTATGTAAGCTTTTGAATATTTTTTTTTGTATGAATTTGAATCATACTTATCTGTCATGTAGACTGTATTAATATTATTATTATCCGAATCTTCGTTATTATAAGTCATTTATATCAATAGTAATGCAACAATACTTCATTATAATTAAAAACAATAATCTAATATGTTGTAATGACGAGTGAACATTAAAAATATTAGATATGGTTGCAAGCTAAAAAATTTGTGATAATTGAGAAAGAGTTTTATTTTTAGTTTTTCATGAAGATCTCATATGAGAATAGATAAAAGAAATGCAACAAAAATTAGAGCTTTTACGTGGAAAGTCTGAAAATTAAAAAAATAATAATAAGGCGGTTAAAATAATTAACTAACTGTGTTAACAAAATTATAAAAGTCTGAATTGAAAAAGATGGAATTACAAAGTATAGCATATAAACTTGACTTCATATGAATGTGATGAATCATGGAGATGTAATGAAGAATGGAGTTATTTTTTTTTTTTTTTTAAATTGCAAAATGCATTAAACAAAGAAAAAAAACCCCTAATACAATCTACTAAGTGATAGGAATTCTATCACTATCCTCCTTTAATAATAACAAGAAATTAGGAGGAATCTTATTTGAACAAAGATCATCCCAAATAAAATCACCCAACAAAGCCAAGTTAGCACAACAATCGACTAACTTATTACAATCACTATCTACCCAATTAAATAAAAAATAATCAAACTCTTTGAGGAACAAGAAGTCTTCATACCTAGCATCATGGATCGGAAATGGTTCCTTAACTGCAGACTTTAGATAGTTAATAACATTGTAACTATCACTTTCAAGAATAATACCTTTTGAATCCATCATCCACTCCTTGATAATCTTATTTAAAGTTTGGAATGCCAATAGCTCCAGAACTCCATTTTCCCAATGTGTTCATTTGATTCCAAAAGCAAGGAGAAATCTATCTTTATGATCTCTAAAAATCCACCAATTCCGGCTTCATTAGATCTAAACAAAGTTGCATCGATGTTGACTTTAATCCATTTGGGGGGAGAAGGATGCCAAGTATTTGATAATGGTTTTAACAACCGATTAGCACCCTAGTGATTCCAAATTGAATTCAAATTTAGAGAAATAGAAGTAGTACTAATGGCATTTGAAACTACATAAGATAGCCCAATCTCTTTCCCCTCATGGATCAACTTGTTTCTACTTTTCCAAGAGAAAAAAGCTAATGAAGAATATAAATTTGCAGAGAACATGTTTACCTTCGACATATATTTCACTTCCAGCATGCATTCCGTCCATGAATTAAATGTAGGAATTGAGAAACCCCATATATTCACCAAATTAATTGCTTGTTTCAGCTTTCCACATTTAACTGCCAAATGCTCTTAATTCTCCACTAAATCACATCCTCTAGGACAAAGATTATCATTTTCTAATCTTCTGTACATAAGAAAATCTTTTGATGGAATTGCATTCCTCCACAGGCGCCACCAGAACCATTCTACCCGTGGAATCAATTTAAGTTTCTTAAACCAGCTCCAGGTGTCAAAATTATCTTCTGCATAAGACATGGCTAATGAAGCTATAGTCTTACCAGAAAAAGACTTAACAAGTTCCATTTCATCATCAGGTTGCTTCGGGTATTATTTAATTTGTAAAATTACATCAACCAATTCTTTCCCAAAGAATTTCAGAAGTTCAACTTGATTCCAATTACCATTATAGATAAAATTCTCCAAGCTTGGAAACTCACCTTCAACTCCGATAATGAAAGTAGGCCATAGCTCCAGTCTTTTATCCCATATCCACCAGTCTTTTAAAATGTTGTTAGATTTTCCTGCAGCAATTTTGATCTTATTACCGGTTGTAAAGCTTTAGCTCCGCATATTAAAATCTTCCATGAAGGAGAATTGAACCGCTTAACATCAACATGCATTACATTCCTTCAATATTTTGTTGATAAAGATTTATTAAGTAAGGAGTCCTGATTCTTGAAGAAATTCAAAGTGAACTTAGCTCTTAAAGGTCCTAAAAACTGCACTGCTGAATGGACCCCTCTGCCTCCATCACATATCAGTTTACAGAGATCTTCCCAGGCCACATAATGAAAACCCGGATTACCATCATCCTTCCTCCATAGAAAATCTCTACACAATCTATCTAATTCCTTCAAAATAATTAAAGGAATCAAAGTGTGTACAGAGAAGAAACTTGGTATTGAAAGAATTGCAGACTTGATTAGAACTAGTTTGCCTAGAGAGGAAATATGTTTTCTCCCCCAAACATCCAATCTAGATGATATTTTATCCAGTATATGTAGGAAATCAGAGTGTTTCATTCTTCTCAATGACATTTTCACACCCAGATACTGCAGCTCCTTCACCTCCTTGAATCGCAATAGATTTGTGATACTTCTTCTCTGTTTTCTACTCAATGATTTCCCAAAAATAACTACATATTTTTCCCTGTTAACCTGTTGTCCCGTCCAGCAACAGTAACCTTTTAAAATTTGCTGAATCAACTTCACTTCCCCATTATTTGCTTCAGAGAGAATTAGGATGTCGTTGGTAAACATAAGATGGATAATTTTTGGAGCCAACAGAGCTACTCTAATTCCCAAATTATTTCCCTTCAATTCAAATGCATTAGTAAGCAGTTGATAGCATAAGATGAAAAGGTAAGGAGATAGTGGACAGCCCTGCCTAAAGCCACTCTTCCCTTTTATCCATCTAGAACCAATTCCATTAATCATAATTGAAAGATAAGGATCTTTACACATTCCATCAAAAGTTAAGAAAATTTCATAGGAAAGCCAAAACAATGAAGAACTTGGTTAAGTGTTTCCCAAGCTATACTATCATACACTTCCTCCATATCTACCTTGATAGCAACCAAACCTTTTTTACATTTTGAGAATCTAAACTTGTGGAAGATTTCTTGTGCAAGGAGGATGTGATCTGATAAAGATCTTCCTTTGATGAAAGCCGATTGAACATCCATCACCAATGAATTAATTACTTTCATCAATCTATTCAACAAGATTTTTTCATCAATCTTATAAATTGACATACAAAGACTAATTGGCCTAAAGTTGGAAGGAAGAAGAGGGTTGCTTACTTTAGGAATAAGCACCACCAATGTTTCTTTCCATTTAGAGCACATCCTCCCCGATGATAAGAAGAGATAAATTGCTTGGAAAACATCCTTACCTATCACTTTCCAATAGGCTTTAATAAATGAGAAAGAAATGCCATCCTTCTCGGGAGAAATATTATTTCCAAGGCTTTTAATATCCGTTTCCACCTCCTCAAATGTGAAGTAATGATCAAGAAACTTACATTCATCACTGTTTAAAACTTTGGATGTAGTCGGCCAGCCATTCAAACAACACTCCCTTTATCTCCATTTGTTCCCAAAATATTTGAAGAAAACCTCTCTAATGGCTGATATATCATCCAGTAGATGTCCTTCCTCATTTTTAATTTGGTTGATGACATTTCCATTTCTTCTACCATTAGCAAATGCTTGGAAACAATTTGAATTAATATCTCCCTCCTTAAGCCATTTAACCTTGGCCCTTTGTCTCCACCAAGTGTTCAATCGTGCTAGAGTTACATTCAAATCATTTATTTTGGATCTCAACAAAATAAGATCTTCTTCCTTGAAACTGCTACCATTTGCTTCCAGCATTTGCAAATCATCAATTTCCTTCTTCGAACTCTCCTTGAGTTCCAAAAGATGTTTGTGTTTGGCTTTGCTCAAAAAAAAAAAAAAACAAAGCTCTTAGGGACCTATAGAATTTTTTGTTGAGGCCTTCCATAGCATCACCACTGACAGCCTTACTCCAAGAATTTTGAACAACTGATGAAGACACCGGATAAGATAACCACACATCCTCAAATCTCAAAGTTTTGCTACGAACATTCCAGGCCGGGGTAAGTACAAATTTGCATTACATTAGCTATGTTTGGGTCACTAATTTTTAGTACCTACGTTAGACTTAGGTTCTGATGCAAGCTTAGGCTATAAGACCTCAACCACCAGGAAATAAATCCCAACTTTCTAATGTAATTGAAGATTTAAATTTAAAATCTCTTTCAATTGAATTCAAGCTGAACCCTTAGGATAGGTTGAGATGTTTCTGAAGTAATTCAAAATCTCAAAACACTACCTACCCTTCTTCTTTTGACTACAGAAATAAGTGCTCATTTTTTATCCACTCCCTGTTGAATTTCTAACCTTACCTCCTTTGACATCAAACTTTAAGAATTGTTAAATAAAAATTTTATCACTATTTTAATCGAGAGTATTCGTAGGAAACTCTAGTTTCCTATAATGTAATTAACTATGAGGGCGTATGCTCGTAGGAGATTTAGAAACCCAGACTAGATTTTTAAAATCAAAATTTTCAAAAGATTTATTTAATTATCTTCGCGAAAATTCAAAATTCAATGATCGTTATCTCCATTTTCAAAAGATCAACAGTGATTGATAACTTCTTTCCTCAGGGAGATATATCAATTACCATTGTGATTTTGATTATGAAATTAATGATCTCTTATCCAAATTATTATAGTCAAATAATTTATTGAATATCATTTTGAACTTTTGAGATCATATGTTATCTCTCTTGAATTTGCCTATGATAATCAGGATAAAATTAAAAGTTTTGAGATTTGAACTAATTAGGGAATGGTATATTCGCCTCATGAGATGATATACTATTTATAATGACGTGTTTGATTTCAAAACTAAAATTCTAGAAATTTAACTTTCCCAAAGAAAATTAAGATTTTCAAAATGATATTTTTCAATCAAACAAACAATGGCGACTCCACTAGGGAATGGTATAAATTTTATTGCATCGATAGCTTTGACTACCTTTCCTTATATTGGTCCCTCTCCCATTTCTTTCTTGGGTGAGTGTGGCCAACTCAATTAAGACATGTTAAAAGAGAGGCGAGTGTAAAAAACCTCCCTCTAAGTCGGGCTTTGACATTTTGCCTCCAAGTTCATTGGTGGAGCGAAAGAGTCAAGTCAAGCTTTTCAAAACTTGCCTGTATATGTTGCAAACTTGCATGCGAATAAATGTCTAGCATGCTGAGTTTCACAATTTACAGGAGACCCTTCAATTTCAAAATCATAGTTTCAAGTCTTTAACAAAATCCAATCTTTTCAAATCCCAATCGATCCCTATATTCTATCACTACATATAGAATTATAGATCTTAAAATCCTAAACATGTGATAGAATATAAACACTTTCAAATTTTACTCAAAGGATCGATCAAATTGACAAAAGTCAAGCTTTGACATTTCGCTCCCAAACAGTTCGCTGGGGTGAAAAGAGTCATGTCGGTTTCTTTGAATTTTCCCCCAAAATTTGTAAACCTTTACGTTGAATGTGAATTCAACATATTGAGTTTCAAGATAAGGGGAGATTCTATCAATTTTTAGAAAATTTAAGATCTCTTTAAAAATCTTTCAAATAATTCAAATCAACTTCAACTATCGTTGCCATGTGTCTCCTATGTCATTCTGTTGTAGTTTAACATATGCAATGCAAATCCAAAACTCTCCAATCAATTCTGGACTTTGACATTTAACCCACAAATCACTTTGTGGAATGAAAGAGTCAAGCCTAGTTTCTCAAGATCTTTTGATTAATTGTATAAACCTGCATATTTGAACAAAACTAAATATGACAAGTTTCAATGTCTGAAGAAAATCTGTTCAGTTCCATCCTCAAATGCAAATTCAATCTAAAGTTTAACTTCAATCTCAACATTAAACTCAAGTTTGACTTCAACCTTAATTTCAATTCCAATTTTGATTTCAAAGCCAAATCTGGGCTTTGATATTTTGCCCCAAGTCAATTGGTGAAATGAAAGAGTCAAGCCTGATTTTTGGATTTTTTATATCAATTTCGTGAACCTACATGATTGAGTGAAACTCAACATGTCGAGTTACAAAATTTGAAGAAGATCCATTCGACTTTAATTTCAAATTCAAATTTAAATCCAACTTTAAGTCTAACCACAATTTCAACCTTAAGTTCAAACTTAATTTTCATTTCAAATTCAACTTCAATCTTGATTTTAAATTCAAATCCGGGCTTTGACATTTCTCCCCTAAAGTCATTTAGTGGGATCAAAGAGTCAAGCCCGATTCCTTTGATCTTCTTTTTAATTTTTGTAAGACTACATATTTATGTGAGGCTCAATATGTTAAGTTTCAAAATCTAAAAGAGATCCATTCAATCCTAACTTTAAGTTCAAATTCAATTCCAAATTGAAATTCAATTTCAACCTCAATTAAAATTGAATTTCAATTTTGAATTCAAATCTAATTTTAAGGTTAAGATACAAATTCAAATTCAACCTTAAGTCCAAATTCAATCTAAACCTTAAACCCAAGTTTGATTTCAATAATAAATTAACCTTAAAGTTGATTTCAAATTCAAATTGGGACTTTGACATTTTCCCCCAAGTTAGCCAATGGAGAGAAAGAGTCAAGTCTAGTTTTTAAGTCAATTTTATGAACCACCATGTTGGGTGTAAACTTAACATGATTGAGTTATAAAATTTTGAATAAAATCAATGAAGTTTAAAATTCAAATTCAATTTCAAATCACTAATTCAAGACACTCTTAATTCCAGGAAATCAAGCACTCAAATGGCTGAGAAACTCATCTTCTCACTGAATAGAGATGTGCTTGTAGAAGAAATTATTAATGGTAATTTAATTCAGTATGAGATAGAATTTTAGAATCTCAAGATTTAAATTAACGGGGAAACACTGATTGATCTATCTACCATGATACAAGGAGATTCTTCCTTAATTGAAATTACTTTAGGGTCAGGAGTTGACTCCCCCATCTCTAAGATGGTGGTCATTGTCGCCCATTTACCCAATGTATCCCCTGCTCAGAAGGATAAGAACTAGTAGTCAATAACGATATTGAGCTACCATCTCAGTCCGAGATCGGGTCAAGTTCTAGCACCCCTATCATCGGCAGGGACAAGATGAAGAATTACCTTCGATGAGGTAGAAAAAGGAATATTAAGGCTAGAAAGACCGTTGAGTCGGAAGCCTTATAGAGGTCCGACATTGAGGCCAATTGAGAGTTCATTGCTCCTTCTATATAGTTCCTCCCTGGTGGAAATCATTTCCACCCTTCTCCTGTTACTCAAAGGAGGGAGGTTGTAGAGAAGAGAGTGCGATATTTGATACACCTACTTGACTACTACATAAAAAGACTCAAGCAAGTCAGAATTGAGCGATCACCAAGAATAGGCCATAGGCCCCCAACTGAGGGTTATGACCCCATCCACTCTATTAAAGGATGTTAAGGTGCATTACTACACGTGTCCCACTACATCATCTATAGAGGAAGAGGACTAGAAATCACTCGGGGTGCCACTCTCTCGACTACTAGCCTAGTAGTAATTTGAGAGGAGAAATAATCTAAGATTGTGTCAGATTGTGATACTGTCAAAATTTAAAATTTGAACGAGGTCGTATCTCGATAAATCTTTTTATTATAATGATGCCGCATTATCTAGGGATAGTGCATACCCTATAACAGTCTCTCCCTCTAAAGAGATTATAGGAATTCAATTCCATGTTGATATGGGTCTTGCCATCTAGACTTGCAACCATTAAGGAAAACTTACCAATTTCTCAATTGTACCGGGACCGAATTTTCAAGATAGTTGATTCACCTTTTTAATCGAAATTGACCTCTACCTTAAGTCTTAAGCAGGAGATAGTTGTAGTTGACTCCATTAAATGTTTGAATGTTCCTCCCTCCCACCGCTTTCGTGGGTTGATTTAACTTTTGAATTAAAACCTACCTCAATCTTAAGTTGACTTCAGAAATGAAAATTGTATCAATTTTTTAGCAATCTTCTATCTTAATAAGCGATTCTCGCATGTCTAAAATCTGTTCAATGATTTTCAAAAGTTAATCCGATACTCTTTTCAAAAAGATTGGATGTGCTTTGAGGATTATTCTTCCTTGTATAAGAGAATGACTTTTCTTTCCTAATACTTGATATATAATCCCAGCATTTAAAAAGAGAGCAATCGTTTTAAGATTTTAAAGAAAGTGAAGCCTTTTCTCAAATTCAATTGAAATCAAAAGATGCACGAATGCGTCAAAAGTCAAAAGATGGGCGAATGTTCAATAATAATCAAAATTAAAGTTGCGCAAAGTGCGCCATCAGAAAAAAAGAAGAAGAGTAAGAGGCCTTCCTTCCTTTAAATCTTTAAATCTTAGAAAAAACTCGATCAACTCTGAATACTTGACTTTGAAAATCTTGATCCCGATTTTTCACCATGCATGAATTATCTATCAGATAGAAGAATGCTGTGCAAGAGAATTGAGAAGATCAAATTTCTACTTTTGACTTAAATCCTTTAGAACTATTTTTAATTCAAAATATATATAAGGGAGACCATAGTTTAGTTTCTACAATACTTGGTCTAGGTCAACAAAACCAAAATCCTTCAATATTAGTTGGAGTCGACTCTACTTCTCACTCTAATTGATAAATTTGTTCCAGTTTATCATTCTGACAGAGTCCAAATGATTAGAGAAAATTTCCAATAAATGGAAAGAATCCTCTACTCCTGATAAAATTCAAATCCCGTCGTTGAGGAGTATATGATAAATCTAGACTCAATCCTCTGTGTGGAGCAAGTTTCCTCCACATATGATCATCCAGACCCGATCTTCCATGAGAAGCAATGTTTCCTTCTCATAAGATCTTTAAGTTTCTCTTCCTTAAGGATAGATGTGAGTCATAGTGCTTTCTATCCTTAGGATTAGACCCACTAGTGGTTTAGCACACCCTCTAGGGAACCATCCTAGTTTCAAATTCTAAATTTAATCTTTTGTGTAGAGCAAGCTTCCTCTCCACAAGTTAATCCTTTAGTGATGGAGCACGCCCTCTATGGCACCATCCTAAATTCAAAATCTAGACCCGATCTTTCATGGGAAGCAATGCTTCCTTCCCACATTATATTTTAGCCTTCTTTTCCTTAAGGATGGGTGTGAGTCTCAGGGCTTCCTTTCCTTAGGATTAGAATTACTAGTGATGGAGCATGCCCTCTGTGGCACCATCCTAGTTTCAAAATTCAAATTCGATTTTCTGTGGTTAGGTGTGAGTCCTAGTGCTTCCTACCCACAAGATCTTCTAGTTTTCTTTTCCTTAAGGTTAAGTGTGAGTCCTAGAGCTTTCTTTCCTTAGGATCATAATCACTAGTGGTGGAGCATGCCAGTTGTGGCACCATCTTAGTTTCAAATATAAATTTGATCTTTTAGGAGCAGGTGTGAGTCCCTGTGCTTCCTATCTCCTAGGATCTCGACTAACTAGTGGTGGATTTAAGCCTGTTGGGCCCCACTATATTTCAGTCACTTTCTTTTGCTTAAGGTTAGCTGTGAGTCCCAGAGCTTCCTTTCCTTAAGATCTGATCCACTATTGATGGAGCACGCCCTCTATGACACCATCCTAGTTTCAAATTTCAAATTGATCCTCTATGGGAAGCAATGCTTCCTTCCAACATGATCATCCTCTTCTCCTTAAGGTTAGGTGTGAGTCCCAGAGTATCCTTTCCTTAGGATTAGATCCACTAGTGATGGAGCACGCCCTCTGTAGCATCATCCTAATTTTAAAATCCAGATTATACCTTATTTAGGAAGTAATGCTTCTTTCCCATAGGGTCCTCTAGCCTTCTCTTCCTTAGGGTTTAGGTACTCTCTTCCTTAGGATTAGAACTACTAGTGGTAGAGTACGCCCCTCATGGAACTACCCTAGTATCAAACCCAAATTCAGTCCTCTATAGTTAGGAATTCTTTCTTCCTATACGATCACTCAATCTTGTTCTCCTTAAGGTTAGGGTTCCAACTTCCCTTAGGATTAAATCTACTAGTGGTAGAGTACGCTCCTCGTGGCACTACCCTAGTATCAAATAAAAATTCAATCTTCTAGGTTAAGGTCTTGCCTTCCCTTAGAACCAAATCAAAATTCAATCCTCTAAGGTTAGGTATTCCCTTCCCTTAAAACAAATTTCAAATTTAATCTTCTAAGGTTAGACTTCCCTTCGTTAGAATCAAAATCCATATTTGATCATTATAGTTAGTAATTCTTCCTACCTATAGGATCACCCAGGCTTTCTTCTTCTTAGGGCTAGATGTTCTCTTTCCCTTAGGATTAGACTCCCCAGTGATGGAGTATGCCCCTTGTAGCCCCATCCTGACTTTAATTTTAAATCAAAAATTTATAAAATCAAACTCTCCTTTTTTTAGGGAGTAAGTTTTCTCTTCACATAGGAATAGATATATTAGTTATAGACTACACTTTCGCCAACACTACCCTAGTATCAATTCAAACCCCGATTCCCTAGGGATAGACCTTTTCATTCCCTTAGGATTCAAAACATCAGACTTGACCTTTCAATTTGGTTAACGCCAATATGTGCAGTAGAACTTCATTCTATTACACATATTGTGGGTCCATTTGTTGACCTCATTTTTGTATGAGACCACTTGGACCAATCCTGACCCTAGATTAATTTAACCTCCACATAACTCTAGACTCTAGGATATATTTTAGACCCTATGATTCTTCTAGACCAATCCAAATCTTAAGATCTTTCTAAACTCAAGACCCTAGGACCTTCCTAGACCCTAGGATTCTTTCAGACTCCATACCCAATAATCTTCTTAAGCCTTAGGATCTACCTAGAACTTAAATCAGTCTAGACCTTAGGATCTACCAAGATCTTAGATCAATCAAGACATTAGGATCTACCAAGATCTTAGATTAATCAAGAACTTCAATCAATTCAAATCTTAAACCAATCTATACTTCAGTACAGACTTTAATCTAGACAATCAATTTAAATCTTAATCTATTCAAATTTCAAATCTATCGAGAGTTCAAATCAATTCATACTTCAAATCTATCTAGATTTAAAACATGTCTAGACTCATAAGCAATTCAATATCTAGCTCAAATCCCACTTGATTCAACCTTTTATCAAACCTCAATCCTATCCTATCACTTATATTCTTCCCAAATGATCATAAATGATTTGGATAATTAAAATCCAGTCATTCAAACTCAAAACCCAATTGAAACCCAAAAATCGAGACTCAAATCAAAGGCTAAAGGTTTAAGTCATGAAAGCCTTCTCTAGTGAATTTTTAAACACTTCAAACCCCACTCAAATGACCTCTAATTCAGACTATGAATTTCACATTGATAGGACATGTCTCTAGAGGTAACCATCCAAATTTGAGCCAATTCTAAGGCCTAAAAAATTGAATTGAAATCCAAAGGCTGTAAAACCTTCAAATATTTACAACCAATGCCACTAGACATGCCACCCAGTGGATCCTAACCTTAGAACTTTTTACAAAGCATCCAATCACTTTTAGACCCTTCATTATGACCTATTAAATATTAAACTACATTTTGTTGGACTCACTTTGACCCCCAGTTGACTAGGGGTCAAAATGATCAAAATGCCCCTTAAGGGAAATTTTGAAGTTTTTTCAAACTTTAACTTATCCTTCTCAAATCAAATCTTGAAACCTTCTCCAATGCATCCTAATCACCACTAGGAGTGAAATGAACTCATACCCTCAAGCTTGGTTGATCAGGTCAAAACCTTTTGACCAAAATACCCCTTAGGGGTCAAAATGGTCATTTAAACCAAATTGACCTTTCCAGACCTTGGAATCACTTCTAATTGACTAAAAATATCAAAACAAATTGGTTGAGCCTAATTCCAGCCTTTGAGTCAACTTGGTTGACCCAACACACTCCCTTAAGTCTTTTAATCGGTCATTTTAACCCATTCAACCTATCAAGCCATACAATCTCTCAAATAATTCCAATATATTATTCAAACTCATTCAAGTCAAATCAATATGGATTTTGAAATAATCAAACCTTTAACCATAGTCAAGCTTACACATACCCATGCTTACTCATTCAAACTCTCAAATGGATTATCTTAAAATCCCACTTAATCATTTCAAGAGCACCAAGCCATCATTTGGTTGCCACCTCAGCATATATTGACCCATTGACTGGTCAAACAGTCACTGGGTGGTCAAAGGAGCTTCCAAATGGTTAAAACCCTTAATAAAACTTATTAAACTCAAATCCCACTTAACCCCAGTTGTTAATACAGGCTCTAGAACCTTCTTAGGACTTATCCTAGCCCTTTGATTGATATCTAATGGCCTTGATCTTTCCCATGTGCTCAAGAAGACAAAAATTCCCTTACACATGGGAAGTCTTCTTATACCTTTGATGCTCTGCCATCTCAACTACTCCAGCATACGTGGCAGCATCAATCAACCTCCAAAGATGATCAAGGCCGTCCAAATGCACTCATGGACATTTAAATAGGGCAAATCATTCAAAACTCCATTAATTCGACACCCTAGCCTCTCTCTCTACTCAAGCTCTCTCAAGTCCTGATCCCTATTTATTTGAGCTCCCAAGATACTCCTCACTTCCCAAATGAAATCCAACTAGTAAAAGATTGCCGGAGGTAAGATTTTGGTGGGCCAAACCTTAACTCCATCCAAGTTTGATAGTGATTGATCCAGAGCTTTTTAGAATGCACTTCCAACAAGGAAAAGTAGCGTGGACAGACTACAAGTTCAGAGAGAGCAAGAACATGAAAATCAAATGGTTGGATTAGGTAAAAACTGAAACCCAAGATCTAGGTACACTAGATTAAATAACATTCTTTACAGTTCATTTTAAGTCTTAAAAGTCACATCCCCATTGATGCTCTTCATTTATTAAATCTAGGTTTAGAATTTCAAGTCATTTGATTTTCTGGTTTAAGAGAAAAGTTCAAAAAAATAGTTTTAAGGCTAGTTCACTACTGCTTGGACTGCATCAATACTGGACCGTTGATTGTGTGATTAAAAGTCCAGAATGCATCTTATCGCGGCTCTTCATAACTAGGTGATCCGCATGGTTGTCCAGATCTAGATTCATCGTGATCATAGCCATTCAATCCCAACAACGGAGGATCGAACGACTGATACCTATTGCTGACTGGGTTAAGTCATTTGCGCATGGGTCCGCTGTTCCGCCTATAATGCACTAGAGATTACGTGGCGACCCAATCATTTACAATTATTAGCCACCGGCGCATGTTTAGGATCTGCCAACCAGTGTCTTCCACGTGTCCAACTCTTCGTCAGATATTAATAATTTAACTTGATTTAATAATTATTTTGATTACTAATTAAATTTTAAATTAATTTAATGCCTTAATTAACTTAAAACTTTAAATTCAAAAAAAAAAAATAAATTCATTTTAAATCATAAAAATTCAAGTAATATATCAAACTTTTTAAAAAAATTAAGAATTTAATTTAAAACTATTTTAAAATTTTAAAAGTTAATTTATTTTTATTAACTTGAATTATTTGAATATCCTTAATATTTAATTAATATTCAATTAAATACTATATTGACTATTTTCAAAATTAAAATTTATTTTTAAATCACTTTGAAAATTTAGTGGATCTCTCAAATTATTTTAAATTATTGTTGATAATATTTTTAATTATTTAATTTTAAAACTTATGTATACAAATATAGATATACATGTATTTATATATTTTTAAAATATTTTAAACTTATATGTATTTAAATTCTTATCTTTGATTAGATCCTTTGAAATTTTTAGCCTTGGTTTGAGTATGGATGAATGGAATTAATGGGGGTGATTAGTGAATAATCGTATTTTGATTGTTCAATTATTTAGTCTTTAGTTATATATTTTATGTTAATCCATGCATGCTTAGGGTGCACACACTCGGCACTTAGTCTAAGGCTCTTTCTAGATTTGGGTATTTAAATGTGCTTATGCGTGATGATGTATACATATAAGTTCAAGGGTTAGAAACGTTAATTAAACATATTTAACTTAGTGACATCATTAAGGACAATAATTAAGGACCTTTGTCTAAAAAACTTAGATTAATTCTAGAAATTAAGATACACATCCTTTTGACTCAAAACTTTGAACACTTGAACTTAGTGACACTCTTAGCCCATAGAAAAGTCTTCACCTATTTTAGAAATCATTAAGCCCCTTAATCATGTTTCTTAAGCATAAACCCTTAATTAACCCTTTAAATTTCCAAAAATTCTAATAAATTAAATCTAAATTTAAAAAATATAAATAATACCTCTAAATAATCAAAATTTAAGCCTTAGTCTAAGAAAATAAAATCCCTTTAAGTTGACACCAAATTAAATCTTAATTTAATTTTAAGTGAAATTAAATATTTAATTAATTAAAAATAATTAAATATTCTAGAAAATTTCCAAACACTTGGAAATCTCTCCTTAAATCATTTCTGACATTTGACATTGATTTCAAGGAGTTTGGAGTCCATTTGGATTCAAATCAATAAAGGGCCCTTAATTAAAACAAATTAAATAATTTAATAAATACTTAAAGTTTGATAAATCATAAGTAATTCCAAAAAATTCAAAATTAAATAAACTCAAAGGCATTCAACTCATAATTAAATCTAATATTTATTAAAAATGTTAAACTTTCAGAAATCATCTATATTAGAAAAAGTCAACTTTTGGTCAAACTTAATTTAAAATCAAGTCAAATCTTTAAACCTTCATAACTAATTGTAGAAACATTCAAATCCAGTAAATTTAATTTCTAACAACTCATCTTAAGGTATAACATTTTAATAAAATACTAACTTTTCAAAATTTAGCTTCAATTAAAAAGTCAATTTTTAACCCTTTAATTAAATGATTAAAATAATAAAAAAAATTCCTAAAACTTGAAAATCACTTTAAAACTTCAAAAATCTTTAATTAACCTTAAAACTAGCAATCAACCAAGTTTAATTAAAAATTAATCAACCCTTAAGCCTTAATCAAATTAAATCACTTAATTATACCGGGTACCGCTAGGTAACCTAGGCCTATGAGGCTATTAAATTTGCCCCAAGGAAGGTGAAATAAACTTCACGGCCTCGTTGAGCAAAAAATGTGGTTTCCTATAACCCTTTAAAACATATTTTAAAATCAACTTTAAGTCATTAACACTTAACTCAAACTTAAATTCTTTCCTTAAGCCTTCAAACAAATCAAACTTTCAACAACTTCAATCAAATATCCTACATAGGATATACCCAAATCACACGACATTTTACACACACTTTAGATGGTTTGCTAGGGCAACCAACTCTAGTTTTAGGCTAGGCCTTTGTTTACTTTTATGCAGTTGTGTGCCATATTTTTCGTGATTTTCACTGCATGCTATTTGCTAGTTTAGAATTTATTGTTTATTTATTTACTGCACGTTGTGTTGTGAGTAATTGAGTATTTTAAATTTTAAATATTAACTACTTGAGATTGATTATAACTGCTTGGGATTATATATATAATAGCTAATTATTAGGATAACCTTGTATTATCAATTCTATACTTTTATTTTTCAAATGTAATTTGATTATATCATGGTTATAAATATTTAAAGTGATTTGAGATGGGATATTTATATTCAACTTGAATTCTAAAGAGGAGAAGACATCCCTAAAGGGAAGAGTCTTCTTCCATTTAGAATATCAAGTTAGGATACAATTTAAATATCCAAAGAGGAAAGATAACACCCCATTCAAGGAGGAGTTTCTTTTCATTTAGATATCTGGAACTGATGAATCAAGATGCTCATGAGAAGACAAAGGAGTGGAGAATGAGAATAATCCCAAATCTCAAAATCACTTGAGTCTTAGGAATAGAATCTGGATTGTTGTTAGTGGTGCCCGGTCACTTTACTTTACTATAATTCTGGGATGTAATATTAACTGACAATTGCCACATGGACTTTAAATTTAATATTAATTTACTTTTATTGATTTATTTATTATTTAATGTTGATTGCGATATAGGATTGCCTACTTTTAGTAATTTTTTGGTGATTCTTACATGCCGATTTTGATTTAGCCTGGAACCCGATCGTAGCCTCTTAAGGACATGTTAAATTTTTTCTACTTAAATCAAATTAAAACATTTATGCTCATATAGTAACTATAACAAATTTAAGAAGTCAGACCGAGACCATCAGGAGTTCACATGCATATTTGTTGAAGGTTTCTTTCCATTTGATAGGCACCTCCCCGCATGCGGGTTATGGTAGACCACCTGGCCTATGAGGGTGCAGATCTGGCAAGGGGATGTTGCGCAATCTCTAGAAAAAAATCTATTTTTAAGCTAAATTTTTAACTACTTCATTTTGATTCATGCATTCAGTCCAGTCAACTAGCATACATCACATTAGTAACAAACTTAAAAGAGTATAAAATTTAATTGCATTCGCTTAGATATCAAATACCCAACATAAGTCAATGGGTCAAATTAAGGACTGCTCTAGATGTCGACCCTATTCTTAAAAACCTATCTTAAATAACATCCCTACCACTCAACATTAAGAGATCAGATTCATATTTTGAAGCACTTAGGTGGTTTAGCTGGCTCCCCAATCCAGGCCAGGGTAAGTCCAGATTTGCATTGCATTAGCTAGGTTATAGGACACTTTAAATTTAAAATCTCTTTTCAGTACCCACTTTAGACTTAGGTTCTTAGGCAAGCTCAGGCTATAGGACATCAACCTCCGGGAATTAAATCCCAACTTTCTAATACAATTGACAATTTAAATTTAAAATCTCTTTCAATAGAATTCAAGCCCAACCCTTAGGATAGGCTGAGGTGTTTCTAAAGTAATTCAGAATCTCAAAACACGTTATACCTTTCTTCCTTAACTGCAGAAATAAGTGTTCAATTTTGATCCACTCCCTGTTCAATTTCTAAACTTACCTCCTTTGACATCAAACTTTGAGAATTCTTAAATAAAATTTTTACCGCTATTTTAATAGAGAGTATTCGTAGGAAACTCTAATTTCCTATGATATAATTAACTATGAGGGCTTGCGCTTGTAGGAGATTTAAAAACCTATACCAGAATTTTAAAATTAAAATTTTCAAAACCTTTAATTAATTATCTTTAGGAAAATTCAAAATTCAACGATCGTTATCTCTATTTTCAAATGATCAATAGTGAGTGATAACTTCTTTCCTTAGTGAGATATATCAATTACTATTGTGATTTTGATTATGAAATTAATGATCTCTAATCTGAATTATTATAGTCAAATAACTGATTGAATATCATTTTGATCTTTTAAGATCATATGTTATCTCTCTTGGGTTTGCTTACGATAATCAGGATAAAATTTAAAGTTTTGAGATTTGATCTAATTAGGGAATGGTATATTCGCCTCCCAAGATGATATGCTATTGATAATGACATGTTCGATTTCAAAACTAAAATTCTAAAAATTTAACTTTCCCAATGAAAATTAAGATTTTCAAAACTATATTTTTCAATCAAACAAACACAAATATAACCTCTTATTTCTATTACTCCAAGCCTTTCTCTCGAGACTATATATAGATGAAGATGCAACCATGGAAGCAACTGACTAAATAATTGGAGGAATAGGGGCTACTGGACTGGTGAATATCAGGGTCTACCCAATGGTCTAATGGAATGAAAGTTGGGAAAAATAAAAATCCAATGAGTGGAGGACGGGGAAGGCAGCTCGGCCTGGGTGCTCCTATTTCTCTAGGAGGAAGGAGGGTGGACCTGAGCATAAATAGCCTCCATTGAAGTAGTGGTAAAAGTATGACAGACTACCGGTATTGAGGGTAGTAGCTAATGGTAACATAGGCGTAGGTTGGATAACTGATGAAAGCTGGGCGAGTAGTGGCATAGGTACTAGTTTCCTAGCTACTGTGCATACTAGCTAGATACATACTGGAATAGGATGAGCAAGTGATCAGGTTAGCTACCTGACAACTAAATGACCAAAATGTTGTATGGTTGTGAGGACTCTCCTCTGCGTGGGAGAAAAGGAAGAAGTCTCTAAGGGTATTGGCCTACTAAGTGTGATGTATGCTGAATGAATTAAGAATCTAAAGGTAATTCCCACCATAGGGAGGATTGATAGTATCGACTTTGGGAAAGTCATCCTAGAATCAAGTCTAAAGGAGAAAGAAATGGAGGGATTAGTATGCCATGATAATATCTGCAAAGATTTAAAATCATTAGCACAAGATAACACCATGAGAGAATATGGAGATAAGGGTGAAATAACCACCAAGGCTAGGAGATAAAGGACCTAAGGAACACCAAACCAAGAGTAGTAAAAAAAGATAATAATATAGTATCCAAAGATGGAGAGAGAAAATAACCCACCATGGATACCAAAAATCTGTGGTTCTCTGAAAAGATGATTCTAGTGATGGTTACAATGCAAAGGGTGCAATCACACTATCCCATAATTCAAAAAAGTCATATACCTTTACTCTCTATACGAGCAGACTAATGGAAGAGCAGATTGAATCATATATATGATTATCTATGGAGTATAACTATAAAACTTCTTAATGTTTTTAATGAATTTTTTATCTACTATTATAAAAAATTATTTCATAAGTCATTATAAGTCCAAACCAAAAATCAAATTTGCTGGAGTATTGGAGTGTGAAGTAATGGATAGCTGGCTTTATTTGAGAGATAGAGCAGGGGAAGAGCTTTGATTTCTCCTGGGATTCATAAACTGGACCGGACGGTGGGGGTTTCCTCTTGGTTTTGCGAATAAAGGAAGACTGACGGAGTTCCACCTGGGTCTGCGAATGCGGAAGACGGAGGGAGAAGGGCCGCCTGGAGTCAGTTTTTTTTTTTGCTCTGGTGTCCGCGAATAGAGAGGGATCCAGCCAGAGAGGGAACAGGAGTTTGGTCCTCTTCCCTCAGGAGAGATGAACTGAGTGAAAGCCAATGTTAGCAGGGATTCGATGAAAGAGAGATAAGAATTCAATGCTTACTAAATCTGAATACCGAGAATCCGAGAATCAAATCCTACAAATTTTGAAATTTCTTCCATACATGCTCGCTATCTTGAGCTAAAATTAGGCTCGATCGAATTTAATTAATGAAATTAAATCAGGATCAATGCAAACTCTATTTGAATCAGGCTCGACAAGGCTTAAATAGACTAATCTAGCTTATCAAAAAATAATTAGGTCTAACTCTGCTCAATTCAAGCTGATTCGAGCTCAAATTGAACTTGACGGGGCTTTATTAAATCATTCAAAGACCCTTGAGGGCACTCGAATGAAAATCGAGGTTAACAAATGGACCCCCAATAGGTGTGGTGAACAAACTAACAAACCATGTGTGTTGGCGTTGACCCAATGTGATAAAGAAAGTGTAGATCCAAAAACATAAGTAAAAGTCACTAATGAGGTGGAAGAAAGTGAGGAGGCTTTCTTCCCGGCCTTACACTGTAGAAAGGGCAGAGCCTAAGAGAGAGTGTAGAGCAGTAGTACATAAGTAAGGTGTCACCAAATGGTGAACAAGTAATGGGATTTTCCCATGGCCTTACCCTACAACAAGGGCAGAGCCAAGGAAAGAACCAAGAGTGGAGTAGTAAAAGTTAACCGACTACCTACCTAAACATATCAAAATAGCAGAATAGAAGGTGAATGGGATCCTGTCTCCTCCTGATTCTTTCGGAATAGTGGATTGGGATGAATCAGTATTTGCCTGATCATATCGAAATATACAATAAAGGAGTCATGAAATCTGGTGCCTACCTGATTACAACATGACACTCAGGGTAAAAGGTGGTGAGGCACACCTTCCAGGTGCTTCATCAGGCTCTCTCAACTAGGAAACTCAATGTCCACCCCGCGTATATGCTTGCAATAGAATAAAAGAAAAAAGTCACCTCTGCCCGTTGTATGTGCCTACAACAGAGTTCCTACCCGGCGCATATGCCTATAGTAGGATAAATAAGAAACACTCAACATAATCACCCAACACTTAAGCCTGTAATGTTTTATAGAGGAAAGAGTGGTGAGGAATGCATCCTAGTGACTCTATTGGGCTCTCTCAAATAGGAAACCCAATGTCCACCCAGCGCATATGCCTATAGTAGGATAAAAGGAAAAAGTCACCTCTTTCTAGTGTGTGTGCCTACAGCAGAGTCCCTACCTGACGCATATTCCTGTAGTAGGATAAAGAAGAAACACCCAACACAATCACCCGGTGCATATTCTTACAATGATTAACACTTTCATTGCTCAGAATATAAAAATTACAATTCTATAAGTACAAAAGATATTCATAAATATTACAAAAACTATAATTTTACAATTCTAAATTATAAAAACTATAATTCTAAATTATAAAAACTACTCAAAATTAGAAATATTTTTAAAGCTCTCCAGGTTATCTTCATTTTTATCCTCGTTCTCACTTGTTGAGGTAGTTGAACTATTCACATCTTCTAACTGCATTTCAATACTAGGGGTTGTAGTTGGCATCTCCTCAATTTTAACAGGCCTATAACTTGACATCTCATTCTCTTGATGTACAGTTGCTATAATATATTATTGATCAATTATCCCCCATTCTTTTGTTTTTATGATAGCTAGCCAATTTTGTTTATCCCTATGACCACTGAGATATTTACTGAAATAAACTTGAATAGCTTGACTTGCTAACACAAATGGATCAAACTTCTCATATTTTCTACTATATTTTACATCTACTAAACCATACACAGGATGAACTATTGGGCCTCTATTTTTCACTGGATCATACCAATGATAGTTAAATAAGCATACAAAGTTAAAATCTTCGCTTGGGTACTCCATGTTAAGAATCTCATTCAAAATACCTTAATAATCACACTCATCTTTTTCATAAGTATTCCCTCTAACACATACTCCATAAATTTTGATTCTTCTTCCTTCACTCCACGACTTGGTATGAAATCTGAACCCATTCACTATATTTTTATATATATATTGGATAGGTCTTTACTTTTTGTATTGAACCCCATGTTAGTGCTTGCAAACCTCTATCGAAATAATTATTATCAGGGTCATGTACCTATTTTTTTAAATATTAGTATTTTTGGTATTAAATAAGATATAATTCAAATAAAACTTTTTAAATTTGTTTGCTCACATAAGATCTAAACCAAACAAGGAATTTATTTGCAACAACTTGCTCAATATCCCTAGAATCTGTTAGAGACAAATTGCTTACGAAATACCTAGTGATAAATCATCCAAATAATACTTTAGTATTTTAAATAAACATTACTCAATATAAATATTATGGAAGAATTTACTCTAAGATTGGTTCAACTTCTTCACAGTTTAATAGCACATATAAATTCACTATTTTGATTTCTAAATCATTGAGAAATTTCTCAACATATTTGCCACTAAGCATTCTATGACTTATAAATACTGATAGTGCAGCCTTTGATTGTTCTTCTACATAAAAGTCCATATTACGATCAATCTTTGTTCTTGTACTCCTTACATGGGGCTCAAAGTAGTAGGAGAAAAAGTGAGTGATTTCTTAAGATAAATATGCTTCACATATCGATCCTTCTAGTCGTGCTTAATTCTTAATATATTTCTTCAACTTATTCAAATATCTATAAAATAATTATAATTATCAAGTTAATAAACATATGTTATCAACTTTTTCAAAAATATTGAAGACTTAATAAAAATATATTTTACCTTTTAAAAGTATACATCTAATGATATTGCACAGGTCCACCAACTTTAGCTTCGTAAGGTAGATGGACTGGAAGATGTTCCATAGAATCAAAAAATCTAAGGGAAAAATTTTATCTAACTTACAAAGGATGATTGGTATGTTCTCCTTGCTCCTCCGTAAAGCATCTTCACTTAGTTTAGATGAACATAGGTCTTTGAAGAAAATGTTAAGCTCAGTCAGAAAATTTGATATATAATCTAGTAATATACATACTATAATATGAAGAAGAACCTCCATAATTATTTCATAATAATGACTTTTTAGTCCAAATAACCTCACAGATTTCAAGTCAACACATCGGCTTATATTTGATCCATAGCCATTAGACATTTTTAAACCTTTAAAAAACTGACATATTGATCTTTTTTACTCTAACGTGAAAGAGTAAGTTGCTTTGAGCTTCATTATCTTATTGTCGGTGGTTGTTACTAACATCAAATTTTTTTGCTGGCAGTACTCTTTAATGTCCATCCTTACTTTGACATTATTTTTACTTTTACCTTTAACATCCATAATTATATTAAAAATATTATCCATGAAGTTCTTCTCAATATGCATAACATCTAGATTATGCCTTATCAAACTAGTTCTTCAATATGATAATGTCTAGAAAATACTTTTTTTAATCCAATTATGTTGAACACCATATCACGAATATTTAGAACCTGATACTATTAAAAAATTAATAATTGTTAAAAAGTCAGAAAGTCTTTATAGTATATCATCACCACTTAATCTGGATGGAGGAGGTGACATCTCAACTTTATTTTTAATGAATACTTCCTTATTCCTCTAAAATTGATGATCAGCAGGCAGGAACATATGATGACAATCAAACCAAGTATTTTTCCATCCATATTTTAGTGTGAAAACTTTAGTATTCTCCATGAAGTAAGGATAAACTAATTTATCTACTGTGCTCCAACCAGACAACATACCGTAAGCTCAAAAATTTTTAATGGTCCACGATAATGTTGCTCGAAGGAAAACATTTTATTTTATTGAGATGTCATATGTCAAAACACCTTCTTCCCATAATAACTTGAGATCATCAATTGATGGTTGTAAAAAAATGTCAACTTTTTCTTTTAGATTATGTGGTCCAGGTATTATAAGTGTTAAGAATATGTACGGAGTAGTTATATACATCTATGGTGGAAGATTATATGCTATTAGTATAACTGGATAATAATAGTATGGTGTAGCTTCTTGACTATATGGGATAAAACCATCGGCATATAATCCCAATATTATGTTGCGGGGTTCAACAGCAAATGAAGCATGTACTCGATCAAAATATTTCTATGCTTCAGTATCTATTGGATGAGAAAGATCACAACTTTTTTGCTAATTTCTTCTTATGACATCTCATATGGCCTGCTGAACTCATTGATGTATAAAGTAGCTGAAGTCTTGGAATGATCGATAAATAAAATAAACGGGAATATGAAACATCTTTCTTTTGACGACGTTATTTTCCCTAGTTTGGCTTAAACTGATGAGCATTGCAGGTGCGACAATGAACTTTAGTTATATCATCCTTGTAGTATAACATACATCTATTGATACAATAATCAATTTTTGTAGCAGTGAGACCCAACTTGGATACTAATTTCTTCATTCGGTACAAATCTAAGAGAATTAAATTGTCTGTTGGATTAATTTCATTAAGAAGACTAATAAAGTCATTGAAACAATCATAAGGAATATTATACTCAGTTTTAATACTTAGCAACCTCACTGCAATCAATAATTCTGACTAAGTATTGCAACTATCCTAAATTAGTTTTTGAGCTGCATGTAGTAACTCAAAGAATTTTTTAATTTTTACATTTGATGGTTATTCCACACTAGCCCTTAAATTAGGACCTGTTACATCAGAAATAAGTTCTTTATACGGTCTACTCATTTGATATTCGTCAAATATTTTATAAGCTGTGGATGGACCTACATGAGTATCTCTATAGACCGCCATGTGATGTCTAAATCCGGTAGTCTAGAAGAAATACCCTATGATATAAATCAAGATGCGCATCATCAAGCTTGTAGAATGCTTGAATTTTATGTTTCAAATATAGACATCTAAATATTTTATCAAACTTAAAGGAAGGAAGTTGAGTTGCAACTTGAATGAAAGTATCAACTCCATATATAAATTCATCTATCAATCCTCTTCGACCTGGTAATAATCTATTAAATATCCAATATCTCTCTTCTTGGATAGTTAATTGAATGTTGAAGCAAACGTGCCCCTACATAGTTATGAAATCAATTATTAGATGATATATGCCCTGAATAAGTGTACATGTTATACTTTCAAACAAGTGTACTTTATTTGAATTGTAGTGCATTGTAGGTCTCATAACCATCTCATATGATATTTATTTATTTAGAGAAAGCATAAGATAAAGTTTCAAGAGAAGTGCTATGGATAGTTCTTGAAAATAAAGGAGTTAATAATGCTTATATTCAAATCATTAAATATATGTATGCATGAGCTATTACTTGTATTCAAACACAAGGTGGTTTGACTAAGTATTTTTCTATTTCGGTTATATTACATCAAGGATGAGCCTTTTGTCATGGATGCTCTCACTAGACATTTGCAAGAGGATGTACCTTGGTGTATTCTCTTTGCTGATGATATTCTTTTTGTTGATAAGACTAGAGAGGGAGTTGAAGGTAAACTTGAATTATGGAGGTCAACTTTAAAGTCTAAAGGTTTTTGCTTGAGTAGATGTAAAACTGAATATATGGAGTGTAATTTTAGTAGCAATAGACCTAGTTATGGGATTTTGACTTTGGGCGATAAAGTCATTAATAAGAGTACACATTTTAGATATTACGGATCTATTCTTCAGAGTGATGGTGAAATTGATGGGGATATTATCAGCAAAATTCAAGTTGGATGGTTGAAGTGGAGGAATGCATCGGGCTTATAGTGCGATAAAAAGTCCCCCTCAAACTTAACGAAAAATTCTATAAGATGGTGGTGAGACCAACAAGTATGCGTGTGATGACGTTGCAAACACTGTGAAAATCATTTCAATCCATCTTAACATGCCTTCATATTTAATTTACAAGTTAGATTGTTGAGAGTCTATAATGAAGTATTAACTTCAAAAAAATAGTAGGATCTTTTAACCAAGTTTAGAATACATTCACACCTATACTAGCAAGAAAAATAGTCTCAACCATGATCAGAATCTTCCTTGTTCAGCAAAAAACTTTATTTATTTTTTGAAAAATTTATGCATGAGTAAAAATCATGTCTCCATTACAGATGCATGCATGTTGCATATATGGATATACATGAGTACATGCTTAAACACAAGGAATAAAACATGCAACTAAAAATTGAGTAAATAAAAAACACTTCAAAATTTAAAAAAAAAAACTAAAAATACAAACCTGTGGCACTCAGAGGCAAGTTTCATACACGAAGGGAGCATCTCATTCGTGAGAGGGCGAAGGAGACGAGGGAGAGTGTTGCGCAGGAGAGAGAGGAGCAAGAGATCAAATGAAATAGAAGGCTCGTAATGGCTTATTCTAGGGCATTTTTTGGAAGCTTTCTAACTGTCAGACCATCGGAAATAATTTACTTAACACCGGCGGTTAAAGCCACCAGTAATGCGCTGGTAAGAATTAATACCGGCAGGTTAACCGATGGTTGTTAGACCTCTACTTTTTTCGGCAGCTTTCATTAAATAACTGCCAGTTTGACTGCTGGTAAACACTGGCGGTAAAACCACCAGTTAAGTTGCCATTATTACCGGCGGTTGCAGAACTGCCAATCTAGACCACTAGTAATTAATAAATTTCCTGTAGTGTTTTTGACTAAGCTAAAATTCCTTAAGAAATTGCCACTTGTTGATACAACTGGGTATTTTGGGACAATTAAGATCTATTTTGCAAATTGATTTCACCGAAGTATTTTGGACATGTTTAATTAATTTATGAATACTTTTTGTATAATTTCTAAATTAATGGATTTAAAGATATAAACTAATTTAGAAGAATTTTATGTTGAGAGAGTTCCTACTTAGCTTTACATGTTTGACATTCTTGTAACTTGTATATTTTTTATGATTTCAAATATTATTATTTTAATTATTATTCTCTCCTAACATATTTTATATGAAATATTTTTCTCTTGTGTATACTAACATTTCAGGGAAATCATACTCCGGATTATTGAAGACTTCAAATAAAAATCAATTTAGAGTTATTATAATTTTGAGGTCTATATTTTTCATTTTATTGAGTCTGAGAGAGTGTGATTATAATTGAGTAACTAAGCACACACTCCGGGGGAGAGTTCTAATATTCACATTTTTAAACTGATCATACAGTACAAAATTAATTTTTACGGGATGATTTGGTCAGTTATTTTCCCCAACGAGCAGTGGAGCAAATGAAAAAATGACAAAACATTTTTTTAAGTATAAATCATATAGATGATATTTTTCATTCATACAAGGACGATCTCCTCTGGTTCGACCTCGAAAACTATTTATACGGACGATATTTATCATTTGTATCAGGATAATCTCCTCTGGTTCGACCTCGAACACTATTCATACTGATGATATTTTTTCATTCATGCCAGGATGATCTCCTCTAGTTTGACCTCAAATACTATTCATACGAATGATAATTGTTGATCATACCAGGATGATGGGCTCTGGAGCATGCATGAACGCAGTTTGTATGGACGCTAACTTTTTATCATACCGGGACGGTGGGCTCTAGAGCGTGCATGAACAAAGTTCGTACGGATGATATTTTTCATTCGTATCAGGACAAAGGGCTCTGGTGTGCTTTTGTTCATTTCGTCCTGTTGATTTGTATATACGCATTTTGACATTTCTTCTGTTCGTACCGAAAGAACACTGTTCATACCAGAAGATAATCAGGTATGAAATGATTTCGTCCCAATTCACAGCGAGTTCTTACTCAACATTTTTTGAACTATTCGTCTGTACGAAATACAATCATATAGAATGATTGTGGCTGGTCAAAATTAAAAAATTGAGTTTTCTAGATGATTTTTCATGTATTTTCTTTAAAAGGTCCAGTAAAAAATGACCTTTAATCTTTTTGTCACTAGTCTTCATGAATGGTAAAGGGAAATTGAAGGAGAGAGTGAGAGAGAGTGTTTAAAGTAGATTTCTTTCTATTGGAGCATAAAGAGTTCACTTGGTTACTCAAGGGTAAGGATCTCTGGGTGTTATTTTGTGTTTTCTTCACTCTTTTCTCTTGTACTTTTAGATTTATCGTGTGAAGATCTTTCAAGAAGATCTAATTCTATGCCGACACTCGAGTGTAAACAGCTGAGGGTTATCTGCCTACACTTAGAGAGTGTGAAGGATGAAGGTTCTCTGCCTATATTTGGAGAGTGTGAATAACCGAAGGTTCTCTACCTACACTTAGAGGATGTGAAAGGATGAAGATAAGGACATTCTTTGCCCTTATGGCCGAAAGGATCATCACGGATAATGCTCAGAATTTGAACAGTGCAAGTTCTTACAGAAAAGTTAGAGTCTGGAGCGAATCTACAGTGAAGTGGAGGGTCGATGGTTTTGAGCTCGACTGAAAGGTACGAGTTACATACTTCTTTCGAGAGGTTGAGAGGAAGGAGGAAGACTAGATGCTCTTTCTCTAGTCCACTCATTACATGCCTTCCACGAGGGGGGAGAGGATGGGAGGAGAGAAAGAGGATGGCAAGCCGGAAGGACGACGGGAGATGTTCGTTCGGACAGGAGATGTGGATGAGTTTGAGCCTAGCTCCAAGAAGAAGGTACCGGGACCTCATTGAGCATAAGATTTGAGCGGTTAATGGAGAGAACCAAACTCATGCGTTGGCTTTGGGGCGAGGATCAAGGAGGCCGGATTTACCTTTATGAACCTCAGCGTGAAGTGGTCGGGTTCACTCCTCCTATTGCCTTTACCCAGCGGCAAGACGCTGAGTTTTGTAGGAAACTCTTGCCTCTACTGTGCGGGTGCTCAGACTAGGTGCGTAGCAATGAAAAGTCCAAGAAGACCGAGGAGGCCTTGGGGAGAAGGTAGCACACTAATTCCTATCCTCCCTTCCGGAAGCGCGTACTACTGCTACTACTTTTGCACCTGCTCCTCCTATTCTAGTTTCATTAACTCCTACGCCTAGAACTCCTCTTTACCGCATTTCTTCCTTCTGCAAGAGCTACGAGTCATGTTCACTACTCCTGCACCTCCAACTCTGACTTTCTAGAATGAAAAGGATTTCTTCCTACTGCTGAACATTGCCTACACTTGGAGAGTGTAAAAGGATGAAGATCCTCTGCTTACACTTGGAAAGTGCTAAAGGATGAAGGTTCTCTGCCTACACTTAGAGAGTGTAAAAGGATGACGGTTCTCTGCAGCACTGGGGATTAGTGGAAGAGAGTTTTTATAAAGGCTTCTCCACCTTGCTGTGGGTGCAAAAGGAGAGTCACTTTGGTATAGTGCAATAACTGAAGTTGGAGACTTCAGGGAGTGGATGTAGGTCATGTTTGACTGAACCACTATAAATATTTGTATCTTTTTATTTCCTTTGCTTATTTACTTTACTGCAAGTTAATTTTTTCTATGGTTAAAAGAAAAAATTTGAAAAACTTTAAAGTTAACATGCTCAAGTTCATTAATCAGTTTCTATCTTTTTTAAAATCTAAGAAAGGGTTAAATTTTTAAATTACCAATTTACCCCCCTCTTGGTTAGCCTTGGGACATTAGTTTAGGTCTAACAACCTATTCTAGAATCAATAAGATTCAACAAGTGGTCTCAAAGCTTTGTTTCAAAACTATAAGTTTAAACTATTTTTTGATTAACGATCATGGATATTTTTGGAAACTGAAACACACCTGAAGGGTATTTGATCACTAGACCTCCTTTGTTTGATAATATCCCTTTTAATTTTTGGAAAACATGCATGTCTACATTTTTACAGTCACTTGATTATTGTATGTGGATCTTAGTACATGAAGGGTATACAAAACTAACTAGACTAGTTGATGGCATTAGAGTAAAAACATCCTTTACAGATTGGACTGTAGAAGAATGTGACTTAGTAAAACTTAATGCTAAATGTTTAAATAGTTTATTTTGTGCATTTAAGTCAGAGGACTACATACGTGTTTTCACTTACAAGAGTGGAAATGACATATGTGATATACTCTATATAACTTATGAAGGGACTAATGAAGTTAAGCAGTCTAGATTAAACATTTTGTTACATTACTATGAATTATTTCGCATGAAACCCAATGAATCTATTTCTAACATGTACACAAGATTCACTCAGATAGTCACTTCTTTGTATACATTAGGTAGGAAATTAACTTACACTGAAATGGTTAATAAGATACTCTGTTGTTTGCCTACTTCTTATGATGCAAAAATAATTGCTATATCAGAGTCTAAAGATTTAAATGTTTACTCTATTGATAATCTTCTTGGATCACTAATTGCTTACGAGCAAGCAGCGAGTCAAAGAAAGATTATGTAGGAGAATCACTAAGGGAGAAGAATATAACACTGAAAGTGGAGAAGTCAGGAGTGATCTATCGCAACCTGAGGATGAGGATGACATTACTTTGATGACTAGATAATTTAAAAGCTTTCTAAAGAGGAAGAAAAAGAGATGCCAACAATGGTTCCGAGGTAAGTTTAATAGGAATTTCAAGGTTTGTAATGATGTGATTTGCTACGAGTGTAGGAAACTTGGACACATTAAGTCAGATTGGCCAAAACTTAAAGCCACTCCTAGACAGGAGAAGATAGAGGAGAAACTAAATATTAAGAAGGCAAGAAAAAATTTCAAAGAGCTTTCTAGGCGGACTCAGCTTCAGACTCGTCAGAAACTGAAAGGAGGAGGAAGTCACCAACTTGTGCTTGATGGCAAAAAATCTTGATCAGTTAGATCAAGAAGAGGTATGTGACTTAACCTATGCTGAAGTTTTAGAAGTTTCTAAAAGAATATGTGATGCATATAGGAAGTTGAAGAACTTCATAAAGAGCATAAAATCCTTAGAAAATATCGCGCATTAATTGATAGCAATCACATGAGTATACTTGATGAGTTTGGTGATTTGAATAAGAATAATGAGAATTTAAAATCATCCTATATAGAATTGAAAAAAGAATTTAAAGATTTTAAGGATGAATTAGAGAGTGAAAAAAATAAATTGAAATATAGTAATAATGTGTTGGAAGATATGAACACATTTTTAAAATTGAAAGTGGAAGCTCTCAAGAAAAATAGGAAACCCCCAAGACTTGAAGATTTTACAATCTTATTTTGAAGCCAAAATTTTACAATCCAGGAATAGAAAGAATAGTTATAGAAGATTGAGAAATCCATTTCCTGGAATCAAATGTTTTAGTTGTGGCATAATTGAACATATCTCACACACTTGTACTTTAGATAGAAAAACTGATTTAGTGTGAATACCAAAGATGCATAAACCTAGACATATCATATATACATCTATTTTAAAATTTACAAATGGTGAACCCAAACTTTTTTGGGTTCCTAGGTCTAACATTTGATGATTTTTTAGGCACGCTCTCACACAAGGCCTCGTGAGAGCTTATGGTACCTAGACAGTGATTGCTCAAAACATATGACTGGAGATACTAAGCAATTCATATTGCTGGAAGCTAGGATTGGGGGCAAGGTTACACTTGGAGATAACACCATAAGGAAGGTGATTGGATCAGGTATGATAGGAAATTTAAAAAACTTTTTAATTGAGAATGTACTACTAGTTAAAGGCTTAAAGCATAATCTTTTGAGTATTAGTCAATTATGTGATAAAGGTTACTATATTAAATTTATTCCTACTAGCTACATATTAAGCCTAAATGGTAATGATGTTTTGCATGGTATACGGGTAAATAATATTTATATGCTAGATTTAATCTGTATAAAAACTCCTACTGCTTTTTGTTTGAAAACTACTTTTGATGAGTCGTGGCTTTGGCATAAGAGACTTTTGTCACTCTAGTATAAAAAATCTTAGGAGGATTACCCAAAAGAACTTAGTGAGAGATATACCAAAACTAGACTTTACTAAGGATCACATTTACGATTCATATTAATTAGAAAAATAGGTGAAGTCCTCTTTTAAGTTCAATAAGGATCTTAGAACTAGTAAACTATTAGAGATTTTGCATATGGATCTTTTTGGACCAGTTAGAACTGTAAGTCTATGAGGGAAGGTATACAAATTTTTTATAGTTGATTATTTTTGTAGATTTACATGGGTTAAATTATTATATCATAAGAGTTAATCATTTAAAGAATTTAGAAATTTTTTGACTTGAATTCAGAGGAAACTAATAATCCAAAGTGATCATGGTGGAGAATTTGAAAATGATAAATTTGAATAATTTTGTAAAGAAAAAAGAATTTATCATAATTTTTCTACACCTAGAATCCCTCAGCATAATGGGATAATCGAAAAAAAAAACATTAATAGAAGCTGCTCGAGCCATGTTGCCAGAATATTCACTTCATAGATATTTTTGGGCTGAAGTGATTAGCACTACATATTTTATTCTAAATAGGGTTAACATTAGATCGAATTTGAATAAAACACCCTATGAGCTTCTTGAAGGAAGAATACCTAATTTATCATATTTACATGTTTTTGGATGTAAGATTTTCATAAATAATAATGGAAAATCTTTCTTAGGAAAATTTGATCCAAAATCAGATAAAGAAATTGTTTTAGGATACTCTAATGTTGAAAAATCTTATAGAATATTCAATAAAAGAACTTTGGTATTGGGGAGACCACTAAGTCAGATTGGCCAAAACTTAAAGCCACTCTTAGCAAGGAGAAGATAGAGGAGAAACTAAATATTAAGAAGGCAAGAAAAAATTTCAAAGAGCTTTCTAGGCGGACTCAGCTTCAGACTCGTTATAAACTGAAAGGAGGAGGAAGTCACCAACTTGTGCTTGATGGCAAAAAATCTTGATCAGTTTGATCAAGAAGAGGTATGTGACTTAACCTATGCTGAAGTTTTAGAAATTTCTAAAAGAATATGTGATGCATATAGGAAGTTGAAGAACTTCATAAAGAGCGATAGCAATCACATGAGCTTACTTGATGAGTTTGGTGATTTGAATAAGAATAACGAGAATTTAAAATCATCCTATACAGAATTGAAAAAAGAATTTAAAGATTTTAAGGATGAATTAGAGAGTGAAAAAAATAAATTGAAATATAGTAATAATGTGTTGGATGATATGAACACATTTTTAAAATTGAAAGTGGAAGCTCTCAAGAAAAATAGGAAACCCCCAAGACTTGAAGATTTTACAATCTTATTTTGAAGCCAAAATTTTACAATCCAGGAATAGAAAGAATAGTTAAAGAAGATTGAGAAATCCATTTCCTGGAATCAAATGTTTTAGTTGTGGCATAATTGAACATATCTCACACACTTGTGCTTTAGATAGAAAAACTGATTTAGTGTGAATACCAAAGATGCATAAACCTAGACATATCATATATACATCTATTTTAAAATTGACAAAAGGTGAACCCAAACTTTTTTGGGTTCCCAAGTCTAACATTTGATGATTTTTTAGGCACGCTCTCACACAAGGCCTCGTGAGAGCTTATGGAACCTAGACAGTGATTGCTCAAAACATATGACTGGAGATACTAAGCAATTCATATCGCTGGAAGCTAGGATTGGGGGCAAGGTTACACTTGGAGATAACACCATAAGGAAGGTGATTGGATCAGGTATGATAGGAAATTTAAAAAAACTTTTTAATTGAGAATGTACTACTAGTTAAAGGCTTAAAGCATAATCTTTTTAGTATTAGTGAATTATGTGATAAAGGTTACAATATTAAATTTATTCCGACTAGCTACATATTAAGCCTAAATGGTAATGATGTTTTGCATGGTATACGGGTAAATAATATTTTTATGCTAGATTTAATCTGTATATAAACTCCTACTGCTTTTTGTTTGAAAACTATTTTTGATGAGTCGTGGCTTTGGCATAAGAGACTTTGTCACTCTAGTATAAAAAATCTTAGGAGGATTACCCAAAAGAACTTAGTAAGAGATATACCAAAACTAGACTTTACTAAGGATCACCTTTACGATTCATATTAATTAGAAAAATAGGTGAAGTCCTTTTTTAAGTCCAATAAGGATCTTAGAACTAGTAAACTATTAGAGATTTTGCATATGGATCTTTTTGGACCAGTTAGAACTGTAAGTCTATGAGGGAAGGTATACAAATTTTTTATAGTTGATTATTTTTCTAGATTTACATGGGTTAAATTATTATATCATAAGAGTGAATCATTTAAAGAATTTAGAAATTTTTTGACTTGAATTCAGAGGAAACTAATAATCCAAAGTGATCATGGTGGAGAATTTGAAAATGATAAATTTGAAGAATTTTGTAAAGAAAAAGGAATTTATCATAATTTTTCTACACCTAGAATCCCTCAACATAATGGGATAATCGAAAAAAAAAACTTTAATAGAAGCTGCTCGAGCCATGTTGCCAGAATATTCACTTCATAGATATGTTTGGGCTGAAGTGATTAGCACTATATATTTTATTCTAAATAGGGTTAACATCAGATCGAATTTGAATAAAATACCCTATGAGCTTCTTGAAGGAAGACTACCTAATTTATCATATTTGCATGTTTTTGGATGTAAGGTTTTCATAAATAATAATGGAAAATCTTTCTTAGGAAAATTTGATCCAAAATCAGATAAAGAAATTTTTTTAGGATACTCTAATGTTGAAAAATCTTATAGAATATTCAATAAAAGAACTTTGGTATTGGGGAGACCACACATGTTGTATTTAATGAATCTGGTTTTTTGGAAGAGCCAAATGTTGAAGAGGAAGAGATAGAAATAAACTCCCAAAAGTTTGAGAAAATAAATTTGGAGATAGAAAACCCTTTGCCTAGAGAATTGAAATTTTCTAAAAAGCACCCTAAGTAATTGATTTTAGGTGAGCCCAGTGAGTGTGTTAGACTAGGCATGGACTAAACAAATAAATTAATCATTCTTCCTTTATTTCTATGATTGAACCCAAAAATATTCAACAAACACTTTCGAATGAATTTTGGATTTTGGGAATATAAGAAAAATTGAATCAATTTATAAGAAATAAAGTTTGGAAATTAATTGCTAGGCCAAAGAATCAAAGTGTGGTTGGAATTAAGTGGGTATTTAAGAATAAAATGAATGACATAGGAGTTGTTGATAGAAATAAGGCAAGATTGGTTGCTAAGGGATATAATCAGATTGAAGGCATTGATTTTGAGGAGACTTTTACCCCTGTAGCAAGGCTTGAAGCAATTAGGATTTTGTTAGCCTATTTCTGTTTTAGAGGATTTAAGTTATATCAAATGGATGTTAAAAGTGCCTTTTTAAATGGGGTAATTCAAGAAGATATTTATGTTGAACAACCTCCAGTGTTTGAAAATTCAAAACACCCAAATCATATTTTTAAATTAAAAAAGGCATTATATGGTTTGAAATAGGAACCTAGGGTTTGATATGAGAGGTTGAGCACTTTCCTACTTAAGAGATCTTTTAAAAAAGGAAGTGTAGACACAACTCTCTTTTTAAAGAAATTGGGAGATGACATACTCATTATACAAACCTATGTTGTTGATATCATCTTTGGATCAACTGATAAAAATCTTTTTGATGATTTTTCTAAAATAATGAGTAGTGAATTTGAAATGAGCTTAATTATAGATTTAAGTTACTTTCTAATTTTTAGTATTAAGGAAATATAGAAAGGAACTTTCTTAGTCAATTTATGTATGTTAAGGATATCCTCAAAAAGTATAAAATGGAGAATACTAAACTTATTAGTACACCAATGAGTTTCTCATTTTAGTTAGATAAGGACCCAAAGGGAAAATCTGTTGATCAAAAGAAATTTAGAGGGATTATTAGATCTTTACTTTACTTGACTATTAGCAGACCTGATATTATATTCAGTGTTTGTTTATGTGCTAGATTTCAATTAGATCCAAAAGAATCACATTTTGACAGCAGTGAAAAAGATTTTAAGATATCTATTGGGAACTCAGAACTTAGGGATTTTGTATCCTAAGTTCAGCTCTTCATTTGAAATAATTAGATATTCAAATTCAAAATTTTCAGGTTATAGGGTTGATAGAAAAAGTACATCTGGAACATGCCAATTTATTGAAAATTCATTTGTTTCTTGGTCCAGTAGAAAATAAAATTCTGTAGCCCTATCTACTACTGAAGTTGAATACATTGCCTTATGAAGTTGTGTGGCACAAGTTCTTTGGTTGAAATAACAGTTGATTGATTTAGGATTAATAATAGGCACGATTCTAATTTATTGTGATTACACTAGTGTCATTTGCATTTCAAAGAATCCTATTCAATATTTTAAAACCAAACATATTGACATAAAACATCATTTCATAAGGGGTCATGTATCCAAAGGAGAAATTGAACTAAACCATATTTCAACTGAAAATCAACTTGTAAATGTTTTTACAAAACCACTAGCCTTTGATACCTTAAGCACATTAAGAAAAAGGCTTGGTGTGACTTGAATGCTTAATGAAAATTTTTCTACAAACTTGATATGTGTTTTGTGTATTTTCTATTTTTGAGTTTCATGTGCAATTTTGTGTTTGTTTTAGTGTTTTGGTGTTTTTGTGTGACTTCAAATTATTTTCACATTGAATTTCATGTTTTTGATCAATTATGCAAAATTTCCAAAGTGTTATATTCATACTGTATGAAATTTATTTTGTACTGGACAAATTCTATAGCGTATCGATTGTTGGGTAGAACAGATTGCGTATCATTTTTTTTTCAATATAATTCATCTGTACGATCCCCAGATTGTATGGACGATGTGTATTCATTCGTATATATGCATATAGACGATTATACGGGTAAAAGTAGTTTTTATTTTTGATCGTATGTACGAACCTGGAGTTGGTACATGGCATATCGATGTGGGGGATGATTCAAACCATCATTAAAATGATCTTAAATATCCGATCATCCTGGATGAACACCTGTTCATCTGTACGATCATATGGTCAAAAAGTCTATACGAAAGGATGCCTCGTAACTTGTGTGATTTTAAAAACAATGTTTCATTTTAAATGCATTTATTAGTACATGCAAAATTTTACTTCATACGTACAAACTCAAGCTTCGTACGGTATGAATCAATTTTCGTACGTACAAAAGTTCATTTTTCTTTAAAAAAAGGGCCTTAGAACTCAAATCTCATTCATCCAAGTAACCTTTCAAATCCTTCTCATCTTTCCAAATTCTTCAATGGCAAGCTCTAGCTAAAGGGGTAGATTAGCTAAGGGTCCATCCTCTAGGAATGATGAAGTCAACTTTTTGTCCAAAATCAATGAGGACTCATTTCCTAGATTTGTTTCTACAAAAATCACACCTAGAGTTCTTTTGCAAGTGAATGTTATCTTTCAAGTAATGCCACTTTCGTCTCTACCCAATTCGCTTTTATCCTCACTCTGATTCATTCCTACAATAAGGAAACTTTTCAACATTTTCTTGCCAATATGACCTTTAGCACTGATCAATTTATTTTTTAGAACTTTTGTTTTTAAGAAGAAGGTAGAAATTACTAAGGAAGATTTGGGGGTATTTTTGAATTTGAGGACCGAAGGAATAAGAGCCCAGACTTTGACCAATGCTTCTAGTTATGACTTGACTAAAATAAACCAAGTGATTAGAGTGATTAGAGAAGTGGTCATTTGCCTAAGGTATCCACTTTATACCAAGATGCCAGGATCATCTAGCATGTTCTTAGAACCTCCATAATTCCTAAAGCTGGTGATCGTATCAACATTACTCCTCTTCTTTCTATTGTAACTTACCTAATCATGACTGACCAAGCTATAGATGAAGCCCAACTCATTATTGACTATATTTTTAGGCTTTATGAAATTTGTTCTGCCTCCCCTAAGAGAAAGCAGAACATAGCCTTAGGACACCTTGTGATATACATTCATGAGAAGAAGTACGATCTAATTCATCCTGATCCTCACCTAGAAACTCCTATCTACTATACTAATGCTTCATTCCAAGCAATTTTTGGGAGAGGTGATAGAAGTAAGGATTCTACGGGAGAAGGGGGAGCTCCTGCACCTGCGCCTGCTCATTGACCAGCCTTTCAGGATATGAACTAGCACTTTGACTGTCTTGAGAGTCATTTTGATCAAGGCTTTGATCAAATTGAGACTCACCTATAGTAGCAGGATGCTCAATACCAGCAGAACATGGGTTGGGTTCGAGGCCAGTTTGACTAGATGAACGCAAAAGTGTTTATGATGAGTAGCTATTTTCCTTTCTTCAACCAGCCACCTCCTCCAGACTAGGGCCCCTCCGAGTCATAGATGTACTTCTCTGTTTTTGTCTTTGCTAGTACTTCTGATATGATGTGATGACCTCTATAGTTTTTGTGACTGTCTTTTGTTTTTTATTTTTATTTTTGTAGTTAATGATTCGCGTAGTTGAATTAATATCATGTGAGCTTCCTTATCTTTTCTTATTTTGATATCAATAAAATATGTCCTATTTTTATTTAGTTGATTTTATTCTTTGTTCTGGCAATGCTTGTTAGCCTATATAATTATCTTAACTTAATCAATCTAAAATAGTGATATAATATGATTAGTAATACAAAAATTGAATTCATTAGAAAATCTAATTTTTCAAAAATCTTAAGTTAGCTTATAACTAGATCAAGTTTAAGGCTATTAATCTCATGTTCTTTTTAGACACATAAAAACTTAATATTATTATTACAATTTTGATGTCTTATTATTCTCTTATTTCTCTTTTCAATACAATTGTCTTTGTACTTAGAAAAATTTGAGCTTTTAGATTATTGATTTTGGAAATATCAATTAAAAAATGGAGATGTACAAGTATACAAAAATCAAAAGAATGCGCAATGGTTCACAAATTAAAAAGAGGCACAAAATTAGCCCAAAAATAAAAAGATGCACATAGTGTGCACAAATATTAAAAAGATACGCAAAGCGCCACAAGTATATGTTGTTTCCTCTATCTTTTAATCTTCAATTTTAAATCAATCTAATGTTTAATTATATTTTGTATTGAAATTTGACTAAAATTAATTTTTATTTCGTCACCTTTGCAATAACTCTCCTTATCTGATTGTCTAGAATGATTCATGACCTCGATATATTTTTACTTGTCCGTGTTATATCTTAATTTAAATGATATGAATCATTATTTTTCTTTAATGAATATTAATCTTGTTATTGTAAGTATAACTCAATCTCTTTCAGGATTAATTATCAAAGAATTCTCATATGATTTCTAACATTTTTGTAGTTTGTTTCTTCTCTTTTTACTATTGTCAAAAAGGGGGAGAAATATTATTTGACATTTGAATGCTTTGTTCGTGTTTTGAGTGTTTTGTTCATGTTTTATTTCTGTTGTTTTATTTTTTTATATTTTAAAATTTGTTTCTCGTTTTAGTGTCATTTTAGTTTCATTTTGTTTGTCTGTGTAAAACTTAAAAATTAAAAATTGATTTTTTTTCATAATAAAAACTTCTTATATTCACATGCTTATTCAGACAGGGGGAGTTTAGGAGAAATTTAGGATTTCCAATATTGCTCAAACAATAATTATTTTGCCATCATAAAAAAGAGGGAGATTGTTGAGAGAGTTGCTACTTAGCTTTGTATGTTTGACATTCTTGCAAATTGTATGTTTTTTATGATTCCAAATATTATTGTTTTGATTATTATTTTCTCCTAACATATTTTGGAAGAATTATTTTTCTCTTGTGTATACTAATATTTTAGGAAAATTATACTCCGAATTGTTGAAGACTTCAAATCAAAATCAGTTTAGATTTATTATAATTTTGAAGTCTATAATTTTTATTTTATTGAGTCTTAGAGAGTGTGATTGTAATTGAGTAACTGAGCACACACACACACACCGAGGGAGAGTTCTAAAATTCACATTTTTAAACTGATCGTACAGTATGAAATTAATTATTGCAGGATAATCTTGTAAGTTATTTTCCACAACGAGCAATGGAGCGAATGAAAAAAATGTCAATTTTTTTTTCTAAGTATAGATCATACGGACTATATTTTTGTTCGTACCAGGATGATATCCTCTAGTTTGACCTCGAGCACTATTCTTATGGATGATATTTATCATTCGTACCGGGATGATCTCCTTTGGTTCGACCTTGAACACTATTCATACAGATGATATTTTTTATTCGTACAGGGACAATCTCCTCTGGTTTGACCTCGAACACTATTCATATGAACAATAATTTTTTATCATACTGGGACAATGGGCTCGAGAGCATGCACGAACACAGTTCGTACGAATGATAATTTTTTATCGTACCGAGACGATGGGCTTTGGAGCGTGCAGGAATGAAGTTTGTATGGACGATAGTTTTTGATTGTGCTGGGATGAAGGGCTATGTTGTGCTTTCATTCATTTTGTCCTGCTGATTCGTACATAAGCATTTTGACATTTCTTCTATTCGTACCAGACAAACACAGTTTGTACCGGACAATGATTGGGTATGAAATGATTTCATCTAGTTTCATAGTGAGTTCGTACACTACATTTTTTTAACTATTCGTATGTATGAAATACGATCATACGAGATGATAGTGGATGGTCAAAATTGAAAAATTCTTTTTCTGACTGTTATGGATTTGATTGACTGACATGCATATTGATAGTAGTACCGTGCTTTGATTTTAGTTATAGGCTTTGGTGACCTGCTGGGCTTTTTGAAGCTCATTATATGTGGTTAATATTTTTCAGGTCCGAGCAAGGCAACTGGAATGGAGTTCGATCAGAATATCAGACGAATCCTTTCACTATGGATGCCTGGGGCGTCACAACTTAAGGGTAAGGATCTCTGTGTGTTGTTTTGTGTTTTCTTCACTCTTTTATCTTTTCCTTCTAGATTTCACATGTGAAGATCTTTCAAGAAGATATTGTTCTTTGCCGACACTCGAGGAGTATAAACAGCCAAGGGTTCTCTGCCTACACTTGGAGTGTGTGAAAGGATGAAGGTTCACTGCCTACACTTGGAGAGTGTGAACAGTCGAAGGTTCTCTACCTACACTTGGAAAGTGTGAAAGGATGAAGGTTCTCTGCCTACACTTAGAGAGTGTGAACAGTCAAAGGTTCTCTACCTATACTTGGAGAGTGTGAAAGGATGAAGGTTCTCTACCTACACTTGGAGAGTATAAAAGGATGAAGGTTCTTTGCCTATACTTGGAAAGTGTGAAAGGACGAAGGTTCTCTGCCTACACTTGAAGATTGTAAAACGATGAAGGTTCTTTGCCGCATCGGGGATTGGTGGAAGAGTGTTTTTGTAAAGGCTTCTTCGCCTTGCTGTGGGGAAAAAAGGAGAGTCACTTTGGTATAGTACAATACCTGAAGTTGGAGAGTTCAGGAAGCGGATGTAGGTCATGTTTGAACGAACCACTATAAACCTTTGTATTTTTTATTTCATCTGCTTATTTATCTTACTGAAAGTTAATTTTTTCTGTGGTTGAAAAATCATTTTTGAAAAACTTTAAAATCAACTTGCTCAAGTTCATTAATTGGTTTCTATCTTTTTAAAAATCCAAAAAAGGGTTAAATTTTTAAATTTCCAATTCACCCTTCCTTTTGGTTAGCCTTAGGACATTAGTTTAGGTCTAACAACCTATTCTAGAATTAACAAGATTCAACATTTTATGTTAAAAACATAAGTAATTAAAATAATAATATTTTATTAAAAAAATCATTTTCCACTTTTTTAAAGCCATTTTCACTTTTTCCATTCACCCCATTTTGTTAATAAAGAGCTGGGAAAACTAAAATAGAGAAAAGATAGTGGAAAGGAGTATAGAGAGAAAGAAAAACTAGGGTTTTGAGGCTGTAGAGCCATTTTTGTCCATAAGCCTTGTTTGAAAACTTTTTTTATCCCTATGTAGGTAATACTATGCCTATCTCAATTTTCAAAAAAAAAAAAAAAGAGTAATTTTTGCCAAATTTTTGGACTAAATTTATAACACTTTTAGCAAAAAATGCGAATAACTTTACAATAGTAAAACTTTCACTGCTTAATATTTTATATTTTATAGAGATTAATATTATAAATATTTTGAAGTTTTCTAAAAATTTTACAATAGTGATTTTAAAATTTATGGGATTTTTATAGAGTATAAAATTATTTGGTCTCTAAAAATAGAGTTATAGTACGATAAAAATCTTAAAATTTTATTTTACATAATCTGTAATAATTAGGTTATTTATTAAAAATGTGCTTTTTGTTTAGTAGGGTTTTTTTCCCTATCATTAAAGAAAATTCTATAATTCTTGCATGAGCTCAACTATGCTTTAATTGCTTCCTTGTGATGAAAAATATACATATGTGATCAAATTATATACGTATCAAAGAATATTCTAGTGCCTATAAGACATAACCTGGTGCTATAAGCATAAAAAGGAGTCATAAAGGTCAGGATCTTTTGAAATTCTATCTATGTATGGAAAATATAATATGAACTACTCTATGATATGAATTGCAATTTATTTATCTTATAGTAATTTAAATAAATGAATAAATTCTACAATCTTATTTATATTTCTCAGTAGAATAATTTATTTGATAGCATTTTGAAAGTTTGAGATGCGCCAAGAGAGGGGTGAATTGGTTCTTTTAAACAATAATCCAAAATAGAGTACTAATTTTTATAGATTTTTCAAACTTTTGAAATAGGCAATTTAATTTTACAATGTGGAAGCTAACAATTTTAATAATAACTTTAGTGATGATGATGAAATTCTAAATTGCATAGCATAACATTGATTTCAGAAATTCACAAAGCAGTTATAATAAAAATGAAGTGCAAAAAGTAAAATGCTAAAAATAAGATTAGAAGGAACACACCAAATTTTATAGTGGTTCGGTTAAACCATGACATACGTCCACTCCCTGGAGTCCTCTACTCCTAGTGTTGTACTAATACAAAATGAATCTCCTTTTGATCCCTCGGCAAGGCAGAGAAGCCTTTATAACCTTTCTTCTACCAACCTAGTGTGGTAGCCCTTTCACAGGCAGAGAACCATGTATCCTTTTCTCCCATCTAGAGAAGGTAGAGAATCTCAATTCATTTTTCTTCCTCCTGGAGAAGGAAGTGAACCTAGAGAACTAAGCTACCCCCTCACACCACTTCTTATAAGACTCATACCTAGTGAAGGTAGAGAAGCCTCTCTCTCTAAAGAGCTCCCCATAAGACTCACCAAGGCTATAGGAGGAGCAAGCATGTAGCTAGCCTAATGCAACTAAGTTACCCTCCTCACACCACTTCTCCCTCACGCTCAAGCTAACCTTCTCTTTCCTCTCACAAGCCCCAATTTTCTTCAAAAGCACCCTCTTAGAGTTCCTCCTTCAATCATGTTCTTCTCTTCACTTATATGTAGAAAAAGTTAAAAAAAAGTCTTAATTAATAGGCTTCAAAAAACCCTAAAAATTCAAGATGGCTATCACTATTCATATAGTATGATCCAAGTTCGTATAGTACGATCAGTTCAAAACTACTCCGGTCCAGTAAGATGTAAGTAATCATTCAAATAAACTATTCCGTTTTTATGAACACATCGTACAGTATGAACCAAAGATCATCTAGTACGAACTGTTTAATTTTCTCTATTCTTACAGGACGATTCCTCGGATGATTGAAAGTCATCCCTATCACTCGTCCCATACTATTCTCATCTTAAAATATGATTAGTTATATTTAGGTAAATCATCCAATATGATATGACTATCGTACAATATGAAAAGTTCAAAAATCACTGCTTTGTCAGCTGTGATTCTTTAAATGACCAAATTTATCTCTTTCAATCATTTGGTATAATCATCATCATCATATAGTACCATTAAGTCAAAAATAATGGTTTCATTTAGTACGATATCTGGGATGACAAGATTTTATCTCGATCAATAATTATTAATTAAATTATAATTTGTTTTACTAACGATGGGGGGGGGAGATAATTTTAGCAAGAATTCAAATTTTTGTGTTATATGATTAGTTCAAATTATCAATTTCAAAATTTTACTTAAATTAATTTGGCAGCTAGGATTTTGAAAATAAATTGAATCATATAGTATGATAAAAATCATACAATATGATTAGTTCACAGAGTTTAAGTTTTAATTATGCATTAAGATTAGTTCAAAAAATTTTAATTTTTAAAAATTTTTCCCTCTCCTCCTATGTGTGTGCACGATCACTTAATTTCAAACACTCTAATGTGTCCCGACTCAAGAAAAAAGAAAACTAAAGAAAATAAAAATATAGAATCTTTGACTTGACATCCAAACCTAACCAATCTTTAGTCTTTGGTCTTCTTAAGTATTATACATGTAATCATAGGTGCATAAAAACACAAACAATATCCAACATAATTCTTGAGAATGTAAAATTCAATCAATAGGGTTTGTCATCATCAAAATAACAGGCTAGGGATCCTAGATTTGTAACAATCTTCCCCTTTTTTATGATGGCAAACAAATTTGGTTGAAGTATAGCATAAAACATTTATTCATCATATGCTCCCCCTTACTAAGTAAAAGATATTAGAAAAATAGGTGATGCGTGCCTTTTTTTTAATTTTTTTAAATGAAAAAGTGCAGTACAAAATAAATAAATAAAATAAGAATTTCTGTTAAACAAAAATAGGTACATATACAACAAAACAAATATAACTAATCATGTTCTCTCCCTTTTGACATCAACAAAAAGAAGAGGTACACAAAAATAAAGAAAGAAATAAAATAGGCACATTAGACACAAACTACTGGAAAGGTGGATCCCGATCAAGTGGTGGTGGTGGTGGCTAACAAAACTGATGGATGGAAAAAAAATTGAGTATCTATCAAGGCAAATCTTTCTCCAAACCATTGCATGTCTTCCTCATGCTATTGGTGTTATTATTGGATATGGTAGTCTAGTCGAGCTTCTATTTGGTCAAGCTGGAATAAATGCTTTAAAATGAAAATTATATATATTTTTATTTCTCTTATATTAAGCCTGAATGTCTATAACACTTAGTTTTATCCTCATGGTGCTAAAGGTGACATAGACTAGGGATTTTGTGGCTATGTCTACCAGTTGATCTCTTGTAGTTATGTGGTGCAATTCTATATCTCCCTTGGCTACATGATCTCTTTTGAAATGATGTTTAATGTCTATATTTTTTATGCAGGAGTGCTAAATTAGATTTTTGGATATGCAAATTATACTAGTGTTATCACACATAGTTAGAATGGTTCCTACAGATAGTCCAATATTTAAGAGTTATTACTTTTGCCATAGGACTTGGACAACATAACTCCCTATTGCTATATATTTTGCCTCAACTATGGAGAGGGCTACTGAATTTTGCTTTCTATTGGATAAAAAAACTAAGCATTTTCCTATGATTTAACGAGTTCCATAAGTGCTTTTTCTATCTACTCTATATCATGCAAAATTAGAATTTGAATATCCTACAATTTCAAAAGAGGTATTGTGTCTAGGATACCTTATTTTAAATTTGGAGTGCCTAACAAATATATAAGGATTCTCTTAACAGCACTCATATGTGATTCTTTTAGATCTTCTTAAAATCTAGTACAAAGGCAAACACCAAACATTATATCTAGCATGCTAGCAATTAAGTATAGAAGTGATCAAATAATTCCCCTATATTTTTTCTAATCCACTAATTTTTTATTTGTGTCCTTATCAAATTAAGCAGCAGGGCTTATGGGAGTGTTAATAGCCTTAGCATTGCCCATTTCATATTTTTTTATGAATTTCCTAGATGTATTTATTTTGGGTAAATAAGGTTCCATCATCCAACTATTTTACACTAAATCCAAGAAAATTATTAAGTTCTTTCATCATGTCATTTCAAACTCTTTGCTCATTATTTTCAAAAATTCATCATAAGGGTTTTTATTTAATGATCCAAATAAAATGTCATCAATATAGATTTGACATATGAGCAACTCAACTCCTTAAAACATATATCTAGAAGAAATAAACTCAACCTTTCATATCATGCTCTAGGTGCTTGCTTTAACACATACGTTGCCTTTTTCAATTTAAACACATGGTTTTGAAATTATGAATTCACAAATATAGGGAGTTACTCAACATAAACATCCTATTTGATTATCCTATTTAGGAAGGCGCTCTTAACATCCATTTGATATAACTTAAAACCCTTGAAACATGTAAAAGGCTAAGATCATCCTTGTAGCTTCTAGTTTAGTTATTGTGGTAAAAGTTTCCTTAAAGTCTATTACCTAAATTTAGTTATACCCCTTAACTACTAGTCTAGCCTTATTCCTCACTAGTATTCTAGAGTCATTCATCATATTTTTGAAGACCCACTTTATCCCAACCACACTTTTCCCCTTAGGTCTCTTGACTAGTTCCCACACATCATTTCTAACAAATTGGTTTAGCTCTTCTTGCATTGCTAGGATCCAAAATTAATCTCCTAAGGCTTGATCTATATTGGTGGGTTATATCATAGAGATAAATATAGAATGACTAACCTCATTCCTTAGTTCATGCCTAATTCTTATACATTCTAACTGGTCTCTTAAGATCAATTCTTTAGGATGACTAAAAGAATATCTCTAATCTCTAAACAGATACTCATGAGGTTCTACTCTATCTCATATGGCAATGGTTTTTACCCCCTGAATGGCCTCCAATACTTCTTCTTCTTCAGTTTTAGATTCAGAGGTCTTATCTGATTTATCAAATACCACATGAGTAGATTCTTCTACTACTAGGGTCTTCCTATTGAAGATTCTATAGGCTTTACCTATAGAAGAATAACCTAAGAAGACTCCATCAGATTTATGACCAATTTTTCTTAAGGGTGACTTTCCATTAATTAAGATAAATCATTTACATCAAAAAACATGCAAGTGAGAAAGATTAGGTTGTTAAGAGAGTTGCTATTTGCATGTTTTATAATCTTGCAACTTGAATAGTTTTGATGATTCTAAATATTATTATTTTATGTGAAGTTATCTCCTAATACTTTTTGAAAAATTTGTTTTTGCTCTTGTGTGTACTAACATTTCAGGAAAATCGAACTCCAAACTACTGAAGACTTCAAATCAAATTCAACATGAGATAATTTTTTGTATGAATTAAAGTTGAGAGGGAGTGATTGTAATTGAGTGAATAAACACACACACACTTGAGGAGATCTTAAAAATTTTGTAGTGATCGTACGAGACGAATACAATTTGTAAGGGACGATCAGGTCAGTTATCTCCTTTTAAGAGCAATGGTGTGAACAGGAGTTGGAGGAAATTTTTCTAAGTCGTGATCGTCCATGACAAAATTATTTCATCCCAGGACGAGTTAGGCTCTGTAAAAATTTCATTCAGATAAAATCTATAATCGTGCCAGGACGACTTGGGCTCTATAAAAATTTCGTCCAGATGAAATCTAAAAATTCCCCGGACGAAGTTTTCTCTATAAAAATTTCGTTCAGATGAAATTCATAATCGTGCCAGGACGAGTTGCCCTTTGTAAAAATTTCATCCAGAAGAAGTCCTGTTCATCCCAGGACGATGGGAACCAACTTAAGTAAGTTTGTTACATCCTATGGTATTTTGGGAACCGACCTATGAAACAACTGTTCGTTCGGACGAACCAAGTTAGTACGGGACAATGATTGTGTACGAACATAGTTCGTACCAATATTCATTAGGATCATTTTCGACACTTTAAGCAAAATCATCCAGGACGATCCACAATCGAATGGGACGATCCATTTCATGTTGACTTGAATATTTATAGTTTTTGGATGGTTTTTTTTGTCTCTCCTATATAAAGTCCAATTTTTACTGCCACCGAATCTTTTTGCTCATTGATCTTCGTGCCTATTAAAATAAGAGTCAAGGAGAGAGTGTGAGAGTGCATTCAAAGGAGGATTTCTACCACTGGAGCGTGAAGGCTTCACTTGGTGTTCAAAGGTAGGAATCTCTACTTGTGATTTTGGATTACTTCACTCTTTTATTTCTTCCTTCTAGAATTCTTGTGAGAAGATCTGTCAAAGAGATTTGGTTCTCTACCAACACTTGGAGAGTGTGAACAGCCGCGGGTTCTCTGCCCACACTAGGAGAGTGTGAAAGGATGAAGGGTTCTCTGCCCACACTAGGAGAGTGTGAAAGGATGAAGGTTCTCTGCCCACACTAAAGAGAGTGTGAAAGGATGGATGGTTCTCCTTAGCACTGAGGATAGTGTAAAGAAACGACGGTTCTCTACCGCACCGGGTAGTGGTGAAAGATTTTGTAAAGGCTTCTCCGCCTTGCTGTGGGTGCAAAAGGAGAGTCACTATGGTATTAGGCAATACTCGAGGGTTCCTACGGGGAGTGGATATAGGTATAGTTTTGACCGAACCACTATAAATCTGGTGTCTTTATTTTTCCACTACTTTTTATTTTTGTGATTTACATTTTAAAACTGTGGTTGAAAAAATTATTCACAAAAAATCACTAAAATTTTAATTTCTTTTAAAATACTCAAAAGAGGGATTAATTTTAAAAATATCAATTCACCCCCCCTCTTGGTTAGCGTGGACATTAATATTAGGCTTACAAATCTAATTCATAGTGAACGAGTTTCAACAAGTGGTATCAGAGCTTTGTTTCAAATCATAAGTTTAGACTACTTTTTGATTAACATAGATGGTTACATTTAGAAAATGAAACACAACTGAGGGTTACTCTATAACTAGACCTCCACTGTTTGACAATATACCTTTTAATTTTTGGAAAAAACTTGCATGTCTACTTTTTACAGTCACTTGGTTATCATATGTGGATCTTAGTCCAAGAGGATATACAAAACCAACTTGATTAGTTGACAGAGTTAGAGTTGAAAACACCTTTTTGCAGACTGGATAGTAGAAGAATGTGACTTAGCAAAACTAAATGCCAAATGCTTGAATTGATTCTTTTGTACTTTAAAATCAGAAGACTCTATGCGGGTTTCCACTTGCAAAAATGGAAAGAAATATGGATAGAGTTTATATATAATATATGAGGGGACTAATGAGGTTAAGCATGTAGACTTAATATCTTATTGTATGATTATGAACTCTTTCGCATGAAAACCAAAATGAATCTATTCTGATATGTACACAAGGTTCACACAAATAGTCACCTCTTTGCATGCATTTGATAGGGAGTTAACAAATGCTGAAATGGTTAATAAGATTCTTCGTTGCTTACCTACTACATATGATGCTAAAATATGGCGATATAGAGTCTAAGGATTTAAACATTTTACTCTATTGACAATCTTCTGAGTTCGCTTATTGCTTACGAGCAAGGATTAGCCAAAGAAAGGTTGAAGTAGGTGAACCACGAAGGAAGAAACATAGCACTGAATGTGAAGAGTCTGAGAGTGAATACTCACAACTGAGGATGAAGACACATCGCATTGATGATAGACAGTTTAGAAGCTTTCTTAAAGGAAGCAAAAGACACCGGTAATGGAAAAGAGTAAATTCAATAGAAATGACAAGTTTCTAATGAAATTATTTGCTATGAGTGCAGGAAACCTGGATATGTAAAGACTGAATGTCCAAAACTCAAAGCCAATCCTAGCAAGGAGAAGATAGAGGAGAAACCAGTTGTGAAGAACGGAAAGAAGAAGTTCCAGCGAGCTTTTTGGGCAGACTCAACTTCGGACTCGTTAGAAATAGAAAAGGAAGAGGAAATCACTAATCTATGCTTAATGGCCGATAATCTTGATCAATCAGATCAAGAAGAGGTATGTGACTTAACTTATGATGAACTTTTTGAAGTTGTTGAACACATGCATGAATCATATAGGAAAATAAAGAAAATGTATGCTAGCCTTAGTTTAGAATTAGAAGAACTTAAAAAGGAACATGAAATCCTTAGGAAAGATCATGCTTTGATTGATAACAACCACATGAAATTACTTCATGAGTTTATTGACTTGAATAAAAATCATGAGAATTTAAAAACATCCTATGTAAAACTTGAAAGTGAATTTAAAGATTCAAGGATGAATTTGAGAGCAAACTTTATAGAACCAATTATACAAATAAAATTTTGAAAGATATGAACTCATTTTTTAGATTAAAAATAAAAGCTCTCGAGGATAATAGGATACCTCCCATACTTGAATATTTTACTAATCCTATTATGTATCCTAAATTCATACAATCCCTGAATAGACAAGTAAATGGTAAAAGACTTAGGAATCCATTTCTTAAAGTAAAATGTAATAATTATGGATTGTTTTTGTTGTGGATCTATGGTTTATGATTTTGATGATAACAAACATTCTTATTTCTCTACGATTGCCTTTTGTACTGACATTTCAGGTCCACACGATAAAACTACAATTTGGAACCAGCTCAAGATTGGGTAGACTAGGTCTGAGTCAGTTTGTACACTTTTTCAATTCTTGAGTCTGTTGTATTTGATTTGGCACCTAATGATTTGTAACTTTGAAGATTTTCTATTATTCTCTAAAGATTTCTATTTTTGGTAACATCGTTCGGGACTATATTTATATCGTCCTGGATGATCTAACAAAAAATGGAAACCCTAATTAGGGCATCCTCATTAAGGCAGCCATCATATGTTAATCGGCCTGGATGATACCAGTATCGGCCAGGACGATAGGCTCAATTCAAAAATAATCAACCGCCATAATCAGATTAGATATTCTTTATTTTAGGAAATCTGCCAGGATGATATACACATCGTCCAGGACGATCTAACTCAATTATTCCTAATTTGATCTGGTATCTTTGGAAAGCATGGCATGGCTGATTGATACGATCACATCGTCCGGGACGATCGTAGGATCGGCCAGGAGGATGTCCTAGACGATTTAAATCATCCAGTATTGATTCCGGGCGATGATCAGGATGATTGAAAGTGGTTTTAAACTAATCGGCCATGATGATCGTGATATCAGCCAAGTCGATGTAACCAATTTTCTTCTGATTGTCCCAAATCATCTCGGGCTGATGAGCTGAATTTGTACTGATCGTACAGGTTGATATGCTTATCATCATAGACGATAATGTCAGCAACTTGCATTAATGAGCTCTTTTTGAGATCTTCTATTTAAGCTATGACATGACACTTGGTAAGTGTCTTTGACAGCCATTGTAGCTTCATTCTTTTGGGGGAAAGTTCAAGAGAGAGCTTGAAAGGGAGTGAGGAAAGGGTGGAGTTTGAGAGAGGGAGAAGATTTTGTGAGGGGGGACTCAAGGGAGTTTGGAGGGGGTTCCACACGATTGCTCCGGCAAGCTCGCACCATAATACTGTCGGATTCAAGGCTTGTCTTGAGGGAAGTTCACCAAAGAAGAATATCTTTTTGGTGTCAAAGGACCCGATGACTCCGCCACATCGGGGAAGGTGGAAGTGATTTTGTAAGGGCTTCTCTGCCTAGCTGTGGGGGCTAAAGGAGAGACACTTAGTTTAGTGCAATACTTGGAGGGTGCCTCCAAGGAGTGGATGTAGGTCAAGGTTTGACCGAATCACTATAAATCTGGTGTGTTGTTTCTTATTATTACTTCTGCATTATTTTCTTTCGCACTTGATTTCTGCGGTGATTTTGGTTTGTGTTTTATCTTTGATTTTAATGTTATCCAATTCACCTCTCTCTTTATTAGCTTTGGGCTAGTTCATAAGGGCTTAACATCCCTAATAAACTTTCAAGTGATATCAGAGCACTTTCTAGTGTCATCTAAGCAATTTCAAGTGGTATCAGAGTCTGTATTCATAAAATATGTTGTTAAAAGCATTTGAATTTTTGATCAATTACTAACTTTTCTAATCGTAATATTACGGAAGGATATTCAATCACCAGACCACCTTTATTTGAAAATATTACTTTTGAATTTTGAAAAATTCACATGATAACTTTCTTGCAATCGATTGATTTTCACATGTGGCATATGATTTAACTGGTTATTCATCACCATCACGTATTATTAA
>NW_021318743.1:103608-130491 GCF_001605985.2 Dendrobium catenatum
ATACAAAGTGATCATGGAGGAGAATTTTTTTTTTGAAGAAAGCAATAGGCATAACTATTAAAAATGAAAAAGGGGAATAAAAAACCCCACCTAAGTACAAGCTAAAGATTCCTCCTTTAAAATGTTAACAAATGAAGGAGGAATCTTATCATTAGAAATGTCTTAAAAAAAAATTAGAAAAAACACCATAGTTAGCACAAAGGTCAGCTAACTTGTTACAGTCTCTTTTCACACAATTGAAAATAACAAAATTAAAGCTATCAATCAAAGAAAATTTATCCATACCTTTGACTCCTTTCTTTGTATTTTTGTGAATGAATTTGATAATATTGACATTCTCACTTTCAATGATTATACCTTTATAACCATGCATCTGATCTTTGAAAACTTCTTTAACAGAGGTAATAGCTAGTAATTCCAAGTGAGTGATATCCCAATGCCTTTGTGTCTTCCATAAGCTGCTATGAGTCTTCCTTTGTGGTCCCTTATTACACCTCCAATTCCTCCTTTATAAGAAGGAAATAAAGTTGCATCTACATTCACCTTGATCCAATCGAGTGGAGGAGAGTACCAACAATCTTCAAACAACAAACGCTGATTAGTACCCAACCGGCCCGAATTGATGAAGTTAGGAGTAATAAAAACTCCTACAAAACTAATTGCTTCAGCAGCTATAAAAACCAAACTCCTTTCTTTTTTCCCATGAACCAGCTCATTTCTCTCCTTCCAATTAAGATATACAACATTACACCATAAGCTAGAAGTGAAAGAATTTTGTCTCACAAGCCAATCAAACAGATCTTCCTTAGAATTGAATATCAGAATATAGAAGCCCGACATATTCAGAGTCATAATAACTTCAGTCATTTTATACATCAGCATGTTAGATGGCAAATATTCTCTTCTTCATGACAACCTCTAGGACAATAAGAGTTGGTTTGAAGTCTTCTGTATGATAAAAAAGAGTTGGTTGGCAATGCATTATTAAACATTCTCTAGCAGAAATTCTCCACTCTAGCATTCAGTTTGGACTTTTTAAGCCAATTCCATAAAACGTTATCAGAATAAGGAGAATAATTAACTCCAACTGCCAAATAAGTGCTAGTTCTACCCGATTCCATGTGAATAAGATCAAAATGATCTTCAACAAGCTCTGTTTTTATTTCAGTTTGACAGATAAGTTGAACCAGTTCATTACCAAAAAACTTTTGAAGTTCAGACAAATTCCAATGACTTCCAGATATAAAGGTTTCAACCGTAATCATGGAGGAGAATTTGAGAATGAGAAATTTGATGAATTTTGTAAGGAAAAAGGAATTGATCACAACTTTTCTGCACCGAGAACCCCTCAGCAGAATGGGGTAGTTGAAAGGAAAAACAAAACATTAATAGAAGCCACCTGAGCAATGTTGGCAGAATACTCACTTCCAAAATATTTTTGGGCTGAGGCAGTTAACACTGCATGTTATATTCTGAACAGGGTGAATGTGAGATCAAAATTAAATAAAACACCCTATGAGTTACTAAAGGGAAGAACACCTAATTTATCTCTTTTGCATATTTTGGTTGCAAGGTGTTCATTCATAACAATGGAAAATCTTTCTTAGAAAAATTTGATCCAAAATCAGATGAAGGAATGATGAAAAATTTTTCGTGATTACTCAAGTGTTGGAAAATCTTATAGGTATTCAATTAAAAGAACTTTGGTTTGAGAAAACCACACATGTGTATTTGACGAATCTGAAATATGAAAAGATCCAATGTTGAAGAAGATGAGATTATAGAAAACTCCTAAAAGTTTGATAAAATAAATTTGGAAGAAAATGTGGAAGAAAATTTGAAGATAGAAAACCCTTTGCCTAGAGATTTGAGATTTTAAAACCACCCAAGGAATTGATTATAGGTGAACCTAGTGAGGTGTAAGGACAAGGCATGGATTAAACAGAAAGTCAATCATTCAGCCTCATTTCAACTATAGAACCACAAATATTGATGAAGCATATCGGATGATTTTTGGATTTTGGCCTTGCAAGAAGAGTTAAATCAATTTGTAAGAAAGAAAATTTTGCGAATTAATCACAGGCCAAAGGATCAAAGTGTAGTTGAACTAAGTGGTATTCAAAAATAAAATGATTGATTCAAGAGTGGTCATTAGAATAAGGCTAGAATAGTAGCTAAGGGGTATAATCAGATTGAAGGAATTGATTTTGAGGAGACTTTTGCCTCTGTAGATACTTGAAGAAATTAGGGTTTTGCTTGCCTTTTGCCCTGTTTTAGAGGATTAAAATTGTATCAAATGGATGTCAAAAGTGCCTTTTTAAATGGGGTATTCAAGAGGAGGTGTTTGTAGAACAACCTCCAGGCTTGAAAATTCAAAATACCCTAATCATATTTTCAAGTTGAAAAAGGCATTATATGGATTTAAACAGTCACCTAGGGTTTTGTATGAGAGGTTGAGCACCTTCCTGCTTGAAAGATCTTTGAAAAAGGAAGTGTGGATACAACTCTCTTTTTTGAAGAGATGTGGAAAGATATACTCAATTGCTCAAATTATTTGGATGATATCATTTTTGGATCTTCAAATAAAAATCTTTGTGAATGATTTTCTAAAAACAATAAGTAGTAAATTTGAAATGAGTCTAATGAGAATTTGACTTTACTTTTAGGATTAATATTAAGCAAATAAGAAAGACACATTTCTTACAATCGAAGTATGTTAAGGACATCTTCAAAAAGTATGAAATGGACAATGCTAAACCTGTTAGTACACCAATGATTTCCTCAGTTCAATTGGATAAGAACCCTAGGGAAAATAGTTAATCAAAAGAAATTTAGAGGATAATTGGATCACTGCTTTACTTGACAGCTAGCAGCCCCCGATATGATGTTAGTGTCTGTTGTGTGCTAGATTTCAAATCAGATCCAAAAGAATCACATTTGACAGAGTAAAAGGATTTAAGATATCTTTAGGAACTTGAACTTAGAATTGGTATCCTAAGTTTAGCTCTCAATTTGAAATAATGATTATTCAGATTCTGACTTTGCAGGATGTAGGTGGATAGGAAAAGCACTTAGAACATGTTGTTAAGAGAGTTGCTAATTTGCATATGTTACATTCTTGGCAACTTGTATAGTTTTGATGATTTCAAATTTGTTGTTTTAGTGTAGTTATCTCCTAACACTTTTTGAAGATTTATTTTTTGCTCTTGTGTGTACTAACATTTCAGGAAAATTGAACTCCAAACTATGAAGACTTCAAATTGAATTCAGCATCAAATTCTTGCAAATTTAAGCTTTAAATGTTTTTTGAATTGAAAGGGAGTGATTGTATTGAGTGAACTTACAAAATTTGTACTGATCGTACGGGACAAACCTAGTTCGTACAGGACGATCAAGTCAGTTATCTCCTCATAGGAGCAATGGAACGAACAAGAGGTGATGAAATTTTTTTAAGTCCTGATCGTCTATGATGAAATTATTTTTGTCCTAGGACGAATTGGGATCTATAAAAATTTCATTCATATGAAATCTATAATCGTGCCAGGACGACTTGGGCTATGTAAAAATTTTGTCCAGATGAAATCCAAATTATCCTAGCACGAATTTTTCTCTGTAAAAATTTTGTTTAGACGAAATTCATTATCGTGCAAGGACAAGTTTCTCTTTGTAAAAATTTTGTCCAGACAAAGTCTTGTTCGTCCCAGGACGATGTGAACCGACTTACCACAGTTGGTTACGTCCTGCAGTTATTAGGGAACCGACCTATGGTATAATTGATCGTACTGGACAAACCTAGTTCGTAGCAATATACATAAGGATCGTTTCCGACACTTTAAGTAAAATCATCCAGGACGATCCACGATCGTACGAGACGATTCATTTCGTGTTGACTTGAAAAATTTGCAGTTTTGGACTGTTTTTCTTGTCTATCCTATATATAGTCACATTTAGACTGCCACCCAATCATTTTTCCAATTGATATTCATGCCTATTGAAAGAAGAGTCAAGGAGAGAGTGTGAGAGAACATTCAAAGGAGGATTCCTACCATTGGAGCGTGAAGGGTTAGTTTGGTGTTCAAAGGTAAGAATCACCACTTGTGATTTGGGATTACTTCACTCTTTTCTTTCTTCCTTCTAGAATTCTTGTGAGAAGATATGTCAAGGAGATCCGGTTCTCTGCCGACACTTGGAGAGTGTGAAAAGATGCGGGTTCTCTACCCACACTAGGAGAGTGTGAAAGGATGAAGGGTTCTCTACCCACACTAGGAGAGTGTGAAAGGATGAAGGGTTCTCTGCCCACAATAGGAGAGTGTAGAAGGATGGATAGTTCTCTGCCAACACTGCGGATATGTGTAAAAGGAAGACAGTTCTCTTCCGCACCGGGTAGTGGTGGAAGGAGTTTTTGTAAAGGCTTCTCCGTCTTGCTGTGGGTGCTAAAGGAGAGTCACTAGTAGTATTAGTGCAATACTCGGAGGGTGCCTCCGGGGAGTGGATATAGGTCTGGTTTTGACCGAACCACTATAAATCTGGTGTTCTTTACTTTTCGGATTTTTATTTTGTTTTATCATTTACAACTTGTGGTTGAAAAATCTTTTTCTAAAAAATTCACTAAGAATTAAGTTTTAATTTCCAAAGTTAAAAAGAGGGTTCAAATTTTTTTATTACCAATTCACTCCCCCTCTTTGTTAACCACTGGGACATAAGCTTGGGTTTAACAACCTAATTCATTGTGAACGAATCTCAACAAGTGGTATCATAATCTTGTTTCAAAATCATAAGTTTAGACTACTTTTTGATTAACGTAGATGGCTACATTTAGAAATAGAAACACACCTGAGGGTTACTCTATTACTAGATCTCTACTATTTGACAATATACCTTTTGATTTTTGGAAAACACGCATGTCTACTTTCATAAAGTCACTTGATTATCGTATGTGGATCTTAGTCCAGAAAGGATAGACAAAACCAACTAGATTAGTTCATGGAGTTAGAGTTGAAACACCTTTTACAAATTGGACAGTAGAAGAACGTGACTTAGCACAATTAAATGCCAAATACTTGAATAGTTTCTTTTATGCTTTAAAATTGGAAGAATAAATGCGGATTTCCACTTGCAAAAGTGGAAAGGAGATATGGGATAGACTTTGTATAATATATGAGGGTACTAATGAGGTTAAACAATCTAGATTAAATATCTTGTTGCATAATTATGTGTTGTTTCGCATGAAACCTAATGAATCCATTTCTAACATGTACACAAGATTCACATAAATAGTTACCTCTTTGCATGCACTTGGTAGGGAACTAACGAATGCTGAAATGGTTAATAAGATTCTTCATAAATTACCTACTGCTTATGATGCTAAAATTACTGCAATTATAGAGTCTAAAGATTTAAACATTTATTCTATTGACAATCTTCTTGGTTCGCTTATTGCTTATGAGCAAGGAGTTAGCCAAAGAAAGATTAATGCAGGTGAACCACAAAGGGAGAAGAACATAACACTGAATGTGGAAGAGTCTGAGAGTGAACACTCACAACCTGAGGATGAAAAAGACATCACATTGATGACTAGACAGTTCAGAAGCTTTCTGAAGAGGAAGCAGAAGAAACCCCAGAAATAGAATAGAGGTAAATTCAATAGAAATACCAAGGTTTCAAATGATGTAATTTACTATGAGTGCAGGAAACCTGGACATATAAAGAAGTATTGCCCTAAACTCAAAGCCAATCCTAGCAAGGAGAAGGTAGAGGAGAAACCTACTGTAAAGAAAGGTAGAAAGAAGTTTAAAAAAGCCTTCTGGGCGAACTCGCCATTAGATTCAACAGAGACTGAAAAAGAAGATGAAGTCACTAATCTATACTTAATGGCTAATAGTATTGATCAGTCAGATAAAAAAGTGGATCGCTCTTACACAAGACCTCGTGAGAGCATATGGTACCTGGATAGTGGATGTTCAAAGCACATGACTGGAGATACTGCTCAATTCATAACACTGGAAGCCAGGAGTGGAGGCAAGGTTACACTTGGAGATAACACCATAAGGAAGCTGGTTGAATCAGGTATGATTGGAAATATTAAGAATTTTTTCATTGACAATATGTTATTGGTAGAAGGCTTAAAGCATAATTTGTTAAGTATAAGCCAGCTATGTGATAAAGGTTATTGTGTAAAATTTTTTCCTACTAGCTGCATATTAAGCCTAAATGATAAAGATGTTTTGAATGGTAAAAAGGTAAACAATGTTTACATGCTAGATTTAAATTGCATTAATCCTCCTTCTGCTTTTTGTTTGAAAATTATATCTGATGAGTCATGGTTGTGGCATAGGAGATTTTGTCATTCTAGCATGAAAAACCTTAGGAGGATTACCTAAAAGAACTTAGTGAGAGGTTTACCAAAACAAGACTTTACTAAGGATCACCTTTGTGATGCATGTCAGTTAGGAAAATATGTGAAGTCCTCTTTTCAGTCCAATAAGAATCTTAGAACTAGTAAACAATTGGAGATTTTGCATATGGATCTTTTAGGACTAGTAGGAATTGTGAGTCTAGGAGGGAAGATATACGGATTTGTGATTGTGGATGATTACTCAAGAATCACATGGGTTAGATTTCTATTTCATAAGAGTGAATCATTTTAGGCATTTAGAAAATTTTTGACTTGGATTCAAAGGAAATTAGGGTGTGAAATTATTTCTATTCAAAGTAATCATGGAGGATAATTTGAAAATGAAAAATTTGAGAATTTTTGTAAAGAAAAAGGAATTGATCACAATTTTTCTGCATATAGAACCTCTCAGCAGAATGGGATAGTCAAAAGAAAAAATACAACATTAATAGAAGCCGCTCGAGCAATATTGGCAGAATATTCGCTTCCTAAATATTTTTGGGTTGATGCGGTTAACACTGCATGTTATGTTCTTAATAGGGTGAATGTGAGATCTAAGTTAAATAAAACACCTTATGAGTTGCTAAAAGGGAAAACACCTAATTTTTCTCATTTGCATGTTTTTGATTGCAATGTGTTCATTCATAACAATGAAAAATCTACCTTAGAAAAATTTGATCCAAAAAAAGATAAAGGAATTTTTGTTGGATACTAAAGTGTTGAAAAATCTTATAGAGTATTCAATAGAAGAACTTTGGTAATTTAGAAGATCAAACATGTTGTATTTGATGAATCTGGAAATATGGAAGAACCAAATATTATAGAAGATGAAATTGAGATTAACTCCAAAAAGATTGATAAATTGAACTATGAAGAAAACTTGGAAGAAAAATGTGGAAGAAAATTTGAAGATAGAAAACCCTTAACCTAAAAATTTGAGATTTTTTAAAAACCACCTAAGGGAATTGATCATAGGTGAACCAAGTGAGGGTGTAAGAACTAGGTGTGGATTAAATAAGAAAGTCAATCATTCAGCCTTCATTTAAACTATTGAACCCACTAATATTGATCAAGCACTTTCTGATGAATTTTAGATTTTGGCTATACTTGAAGAGTTGAATCAATTTGTAAGAAATAAAATTTGAGAATTAACTACAAGGCCAAAAGATCAAAGTATAGTTGGAACTAAGTGGGTATTAAAAAATAGAATGAATGACTCAGGAGTAGTCATTAGAAATAAGGCTAGATTAGTTGCTAAGGGGTATAATCAGATTGAAGGGATTGATTTTGAGGAGACTTTATCCCCTATAGCTAGACTTGAAGCAATTAGGGTTTTGCTAGCTTTTGCCTGTTTTAGAGGATTTAAATTATATCAAATGGATGTCAAAAGTGCCTTTTTAAATGGGGTAATTCAAGAAGATGTGTTTGTAGAACAACCTCCAGGCTTTGAAAACTCTAAATACTCAAATCATTTTTTCAAGTTGAAAAAGACATTATATGGATTGAAATAGAAACCTAGGGCTTGGTATGAGAGGTTGAGCACCTTCCTACTTGAAAGATCTTTTGAAAAAGAAAGTGTAGATACAACTCTCTTTTTGAATAAATATGAAAAGGATATACTCATTGTTCAAATTTATGTGGATGATATCATTTTTGGATCTTCAAATAAAAATCTTTGTGATGATTTTTATAAAACAATGAGTAGTGAATTTGAGATGAGTCTAATGGGAGATTTATGTTACTTTCTAGGTTTTAGCATTAAGCAAATTGAGGAAGGAACATTTCTAAGTCAATCAAAGTATGTTATGGACAATGCTAAACCTGTAAGTACACCAATGAGTTCCTCAGTTCAGTTGGATAAGGACCCTAAGGAAAAAATCTGTTGATCAAAAGAACTTTAGAGGGATAATTGGATCTTTACTTTACTTGACTGCTAGCTAACCCGATATCATTATTAGTATTTGCTTGTGTGCTAGATTTCAATCAGATCCAAAAGAATCACATTTCACAACAGTGAAAAGGATTTTAAGATATATGTTAGGAACTCAGAACTTAGAAATTTGGTATCCTAAGTTTAGCTCTTCATTTGAAATAATTGGTTATTCAGATTCTGACTTTACAGGATTTAGGGTGGATAGGAAAAGTACTTCTGGAAGATATCAATTCATTGGAAATTATTTAGTCTCTTGGTCCAGTTGAAAATAAAATTCAGTAGCCCTATCTACAGTAGAAGCTGAATACATTGCATTAGGAAGTTGTGTGGCACAAGTACTTTGGTTGAAATAATAGTTGATTGATTTAGGATTGTCTATAGGCACAATTCCAGTTTATTGTGATAACACTAGTGCTATTTGCATTTCTAAAAATCTTATTCAAAATTCAAGAACCAAACACATAGACATAAGGCATCATTTCATAAGGGATCATGTATCCAAGCGAGAAATTGAACTCATTCATGTTACAACTAAAAATCAACTTGTAGACATTTTTACAAAACTTTTAGCCTTTGATACTTTCAGTACATTAAGAACAAGACTTGGTGTGATTGATTTAAATGCTTAAATAAATATTTTCTTGCAACATTAATGTATGTTTGTTTATTAAATATTTTTTTTGTGTGTGTTTATTTTTTTGTTTGTGTGATTTTTTTTCCTTTTAGAGTATGTGTTTCATCGTTGTTTTTGGTATTTTCTTGTGTTTTTCAATTTTAGTTTTGTTTGAGTGCAAAAAAAAAAAAAATATCATCGTCCGGGATGAAATATCTTCGTACGGGATGATTTGTGTAGTGTGACAAACTGTTGGATTTTGAACTGTTTGAATGCAATTTTTAGTGTACTTCGTCTATACGATCGTAACGATTGTCCGGGATGATTTATTTTTCAATCGATTGGGAAAAATGTATAAAGCGGTTGAATGGATAAGGTAGTTTTTAATACGAACTTCGTACATACGAACCTTTGGTTTGTCTAGACGAACATATGTCGGTTCGATGTAGGGGATGATTTTAACTGCCATTAAAATGATATAAGTTCTGATCGTCCCGGGACGAACACGTGTTCGTCTGTACGATCAGACTGGTCAAAAGTCTGTACGAAAGGACGCTTCGTAAGTCACGTTGATTATGAAAAGCCATTTCATTCTGGTCGTATTGGATCATTTGTACGAAAATTTTTTGTACGGGATGAACAGAACTTTTGTACGGGACAAATTATTTTCATCTGGTAGGAATGAATCATTTTTCAATAAATAGGCAGTCTTTTCAACTCAATTGTCACACGCTAAATATCACTTTCAACTCCTTTCTTTCTCTAGATCATTTTCAAAAGACTAGTTCAAGTAAGCGTCAAAAGGCCTTAGCGAAGAAGCCACATAGGAATTCGTCCAAAAACTTTCTGTCCAAAGCAAATGAGGATTCTTTTCCTAGATTTGCTTCTGTCAAAATCACTCCTTCCCAAATTTTAATTCAATAAGATATTATCTTTCTGGTAATGTCTTTATTTGCTTCAACTCAGTTTCACTTTATCCTTACTCTGCTCCACCTCTATAACAAAGAAACCTTCCACTACTTTCTAGCCAATATGTCCTTCAATTCTAACCACTCTGTGATTCGCTCCTTTATTTTCAAACAAAAAGTTGAAATCACTAAACACGACTTAGGAGCTTTTCTAAATTTAAGGACTAAGGGAAGTAAAGCCCATACCTTAATCACCAATAATACATATAAATGGTTTGAAATCAATAGGGTGATTAGATGAAATGGTTTAACTGAGCATGTGGCTAGGGTATCCGGTCTTGTCCGTGATACACGCATCATCCAGCACGTTCTTAGAACTTCAATCATTCCAAAAGCTAGTGATAGAGTTAATATTACCTCACTTCTTTCCATGGTGACATTCTTAATCATGAGCAATGAACCTATAGATGAAGCCCAACTTATTCTTGACTTTCTTCGTGGGCTTTCTAAAATTGGCCATGCAAAATAGAAAAGAAAGAGGAATATTGCTTTAGGACACTTAGTTTCCTATGTTATGCAAAATAAGTATAACTTGGTTCATCCTGATCAAGAATATGAAGAACCGCTCTATTACAATGACGGATCATTTAGAGCGATCTTCAAGGAGGAATCAGGAAAAACACATGTCATCAGTGATACAGAAGAAGAGCCTGAAGGTGCACCTGCTCCTGCAAATGAACCAAATTATCAAAATTTGGTTCAATGATTTGATCAGCTAGAGACTCATTTTGATCAACGCTTTGATCAAATTGAAATTCATCTTCAACAGTAGGCTACTCAATATCAACATGACATGGGTTATTTGAGGGGACAAATGAATGATATTAGTACCAATGTACTTATGTTGAATACATACTTTAATCTCTTTGGTACTGCTCCTCCTCCTCCTCGAAATCAAGGACCGTCCGAGTGATTGTTGCACTTTATGTTTTGTGTTTATGTTGTTATTGTTTATGTGTTAGTTATTGTTTTCTTTTAGTAGTTTGATGTATTTCTTCTTCATTTTAGTTATTGTATTGATATCTTGATGAATCCTTGTAATATTTAAAATTATATCCATATAAGTTCTTTTGTTTTGATTTAAATTTACTTTTGAAATGTTTGTTAGACTTTATGTAAATCATCAGATCTTTAATCTTAATCGTGCTATAACCTAAATTGCAAGAAAAATTAAATTCATTAGAAAATCTAATTATTCTAAGTTTAAGTTTTGCTTATAACTTGATATTATTAGGATTATCAATTTCATGTATCTTCTTTAGACTGCATTATTGTTAATATTATTATTGCAATTGTGATGATTTCTTATTTTATATTTCACTTATCAATCATTATTTATGCACTTAAAAAGATTTGAAATTTTATATTATTATTTTTGGAAAGAATAAAATTACTCTTGCAAATTGTATAAAAGTACAAAAAATCAAAAGGAATGCGCAAAGGTTCACAATGTAAAAAAAAGGAGGCACAAAATAAGCCCAAAGTAAAAATGATGCACAAAAATGTGCCATAAATGTGAAAAAAATGCGCAAAGCGCCACATGTTGTAGTTATTTCTTTTCAAACTCTTTAAATCTCTTACTTCAAATTGATATTATGTTCATTTATAATTGATATTGAAATTTGAAATATATAATTTTTTATTCAACCTTAGTGTAATGATTTTCTATATCTTAGTGTCTAAATTGACTCATGTCTTTGATAAATTCTTTTTATTATCTATGTTATATCACTTCTTAAATTGTATGAATTTATCTGATTTGTCTAATATTTTAATTTTATTTGCATACATTATTTCAATCACTTTCAAGGTTAAATTTTCATATTTCTACTTACATTTCAAGTATTTTTCTTCTTCACTTTTTGATGTTGTCAAAAAGGAGGAGAAATTATTTGATATATCTTGGGTATTTGTGTCAAGTGTATTTTTTTGTATTTTTTGTTTGTTTTATCGTATGTTTTCGTATGTGTGTTTGATTGTTTTTGTTTTGTTTTTTGTGTTGTTTTGTGTTTTTTTTATTAATTTTTTTAAAAAAATAAAAAAAATTTAATTCAATTGCCTCCTTACTTTCATGGATAAATTCAGGGGGGATTTAAGAGATTCTTAGAAATTTAAATCCTACTAATAATAATTATTTTGCCATCATCAAAAAGGGGGAGATTCTTAAGAGAGCTGCTATTTGCATGTTTTACATTCTTGCAACTTGTATAGTTTTGAAGATTCCAAATATTATTATTTTATGTGTAGTTATCTCCTAACACTTTTTAAAAAATTTGTTTTTGCTCTTGTGTGTACTAACATTTCAGTTAAATCGAACTCCAAACTACTGAAGTCTTAAAATCAAATTCAACATGAGATAATTTTTGTATGAATTAAAGTTGAGAGGGAGTGATTGTAATTGAGTGAATAAATACACACACACACTTGAGGAGATCTTAAAAATTTGGTACTAAATGTACGGGATGAATACAATTCGTACGGGACGATCAGGCCAGTTATCTCCTTTTAAGAGCAATGGTGCAAACAGGAAATGGAGAAAATTTTTCTAAGTCCTGATCATCCAGGACTAAACTATTTTCGTCCCAGGATAAGTTAGGCTCTGTAAAAATTTTGTTAAGACGAAATCTATAATCGTGCAAGTACGACTTGGGTTATGTAAAAATTTCATCCAGATGAAATCTAAATTGTCCCCGGACAAAGTCTTCTCTGTAAAAATTTCATTCAGAAGAAATTCATAATTGTGCCAGGATGAGTTTCCCTCTGTAAAAATTTTGTCCGGATGAAGTCCTGTTCGTCTCAGGACGATGGGAACCGACTTAAGTAAGTTGGTTACATCCTGTGGTATTTTGGGAACCGACCTATGAAATAACTGTTCGTCCAGACGGACCTAGTTCGTACGGGATGATGATCCTGTACAAACATAGTTCGTATCAATATTCATTAGTATCATTTTTGACGCTTTAAGTAAAATCGTCCAGGACGATCCACGATCGTACACGACGATCCATTTCGTGTTGACTTGAATATTTGCAATTCTTGGACGATTTTTCTTGTCTCTCCTATATAGAGTACAATTTTTACTGCCACCCAATCTTTTTGCTCATTGATCTTCGTGCCTATTGAAAGAAGAGTCAAGGAGAGAGTGTAAGAGTGCATTCAAAGGAATATTCCTACCACTAGAGTGTGAAGGCTTCTCTTGGTGTTCAAAGGTAAGAATCTCTACTTGTGATTTGGGATTATTTCACTCTTTTCTTTCTTCCTTCTAGAATTCTTGTGAGAAGATCTGTCAAGGAGATCCGGTTCTCTGCCGACACTTGGAGAGTGTGAATAGTTGCGGGTTCTTTACCCACACTAGGATAGTGTGAAAGGACAAAGGGTAATCTGCCCACACTAAGAGAGTGTAAAAGGATGAAGGGTTCTCTGCCCACAATAGGAGAGTGTGAAAGGACGAAGGGTTCTCTGCCCATACTAGGAGAGTGTGAAAGGACGGACAGTTCTCTGCCAGCACTGGGGATAGTGTAAAAGGATGACGGTTCTCTGTCACACCGGGTAGTGGTGAAAAGAGTTTTTGTAAAGGCTTCTCCGCCTTGCTGTGTGTGCAAAAGGAGAGTCATTAGTGGTATTAGTGCAATACTCGGAGGTCCCTCCGGGGAGTGGATGTAGGTCTGGTTTTGACCGAACCACTATAAATCTGATGTCTTTATTTTTCGCTACTTTTTATTTTTGTGATTTACTGTTTTAAAATTATGGTTGAAAAACTATTTCTAAAAAAATCACTAAAATTTTAATTTCGGTTTAAAATACTCATAAGAGAGATTAGTTTTTAAAATACCAATTCCCCCCCCCCCCCCTCTTGGTTAGCCATGGGACATAAACTTAGGCTTAACAACCTAATTCATAGTTAACAAGTTTCAACATAGGTGTCTTACCCTTTAAGAGTTTGTATGGTGTTTTATTCAACTTGGATCTAATATTCACCATATTTAAAAGTATAACAAGCAATGTTTATTGCTTCTCCCCAAAAATACCTAGGGAGTTAGTACTTAGCTAGTATTTCCTTAGTAGCTTCCACCAAGGTTTTATTTTTCCTTTAGTTATTTCATTTTACTTGGGAGTCCTAGGGGTAGAGAAATTATATTATATTCTTATCTCTTGACATAAGGATTTAAACATATCATTTTCAAGCTCTTCACCATGATCTCCATGAATTGTTGAAAATTTACATCCTAATTTCCTTGGAATCTAAGTGGAGAAGGTTCTAAATTCCTCAAATCACTCACTCTTATATGCCAAAAATCTTACCCAAGTGATCCTAGAGTAGTCATCTACTATCACAAATCAATAAGTTTTTCCTCCTATGCTAGCTGTACTAATCATTCATCCAAATAGGTCTCTGTAAAGGATTTTAAGTGGCCCAGAGGAGTTGATATCCTTAATTGAATGAAATGATGATTTTACTTATTTTCCTTGTTGGCATGCATCACATAGGTGGTCCTTAGTGAAGTCCAACATAGGTATGCCTCTAACTTAGTTTTTTTGAGTGATATTCTTAAGTATTTTCTTGCTATCATGGTATAGCCTCCTATGACATAGCTAAGATTCATCAATTAATGTTTTTAAATATAAGGAATTTGAATATTCAATATAATTCAAGTCTAATATGTAAATATTACTCATTTGTTTTCCTTCTAATATTAGTTTATCATCTAAGCTAATCATGTTTTTATTAGAAATAAATTTTACATCAAATCCTTTGTCGCATAGTTGACTAATACTTAATACGTTATGCTTTAAACCATCAACTAATAAAATATTTTCAATCATAAAGTGTTTATAGTTATAACTGATCCCTCTACTTTCCTAGTGGTGTTATCTCCTAATGTTACTTTGCCTCCAGACCTGGCCTTCAGTGTGATAAACTGCTTCATAACACTAGTCATATGCCTCGAGCAACCACTATCCAAGTACCACATTCTCTCACTAGGTCTTTTGTCAGAGCACCCCTACAATGTCATTCAAAGGTTAAATTTTGGAACCCAAGTGAGTTTGGGTTCTACCTTATGCTTGGCTGAATGAGATGTATGCATGTTATGATGTGATGAATACAATTTAGGCTTCTATACTAAATCTATTCTACAGTGGATAGTTCAAGTGCGGGCCATGTGTCCGAACATGGCACAAGAGTAATACCTAACACCAGGGAATGGATTTACTAACCTATGTGGGTGATGGTGCCTCTTCATAGGTTTATGTGATGTGTTCTATATTGAGGGGTTATACCACTGAGCTATTGAAAGTGGTGGTTTATTATTCTCAACTGCAGTAATTTTTGCTTGTAAATATTCATTTGCATTTTCATAGCTTGCCACTTCCAATTTTAATGCATGATCACTGCTATCTAATTAACATGCAAGTTCTTCTAAATCCTTAAATACTTTTTCTAGCTCATTATGTAATCTTTTTAAGTAATTGTATTCATTATATAGATCAATATGACTTTTCTTTAATGCATCAAACTCATCTAATAGAGTCATATGATCGCTATCTAAAGTAGAGTGCTCTATAATTAAATTAGCATGTTCTTTTTGAAAAATAAAAAATATAGTATTAATACTAGCATGCATTTTCTTAAGCTTCTTATATGAATCATGAATATTTTTAGAAATAATACGTAATTTGTCATAAGAAATTTGATATACCTTATATTGATCATATTGATCAAGATTTTCCTCAGCCATTATACAAAAGTTTGTAACCTCCTCCTTTGCTTCTTCTTCTATTGTTTCTAAGGCAGAATAATCCAAAAAAGGTTTTTATGTCTTTTTGTTTCCCCTTTTATACTTTTGGCTTGTCTTTACCCTTCTGTTTATTTGGGTGAGTCTTTAGGTTGGGGCAGTCAACTTGATGATGACTTGGTTTCCTACAATCAGAGCAAATTGTATTAAATGAAACTTTAGTAGACTAGTGGCATTTACGTTTGGTCAAGTTTTTATGATGACGCCTCCATTTTCTTTTTAGAAAGCTCTTGAACTGGCACATCATCAAGGCGGTTTTGTTATCCTCATCCACTGAAGAGTTGTCACTGTTAGAATTATTTGCTTTTAGTGATATAGTTCTCTCCTTCTTCTTTTCTCTAACATTATTTTACCTTTGACTCACTCCTTGCTCATAGAAAATGAGTGATCAAAGCAAATTGTTAATAGAGTAAATATTTAAATCTTTTGATTAAGTAATTGCAATTATTTTTGCATCTTAAGAGCTAGTTAAATAATGTTGAATTTAGAATTTGACAATTCTCTACCTAGTGCACGCAAGGATGCTACTATTTAGGTGAACATAGTGTATATTTTAGACACAGTTTTGCTAGGTTTCATGAAAAAAAGTTTGTAGCCATGCAAAAGAATCTTTAGCCTAGACTGTTTAACTTCACTGGTTCCCTTGTAGGTGATACATAACCTATCCCAAATCTCTTTTTCTGTAGTACATATAGAAACTAGCATAGAATCTTTGGACTTTAAAGGACAAAAGAAGCAATTTAAATATATAGCATTTAACTGTGATTTCCATATCCTTATTTCTCCATTCATTAAAGGGAATATAAGTTTTGACACTATTGATAATATATGACGGAGGTGAGTAACCGATTTGAATCTTATGTCAAATTCTATAGTCAATGGGCTGCAGAAATGTTGACATGTGAATTTTCTATAAATTGAATGGGATGTTTTCAAATTAATTTAGATGGTTTATTAAATAACTCTCCACAGTGTAATGATTACCAAAAAGTGCCATTGATCGTTTATCTCAAGTTTTTTTAAAATACTATTTCTAAGTCCCCGCTCTGATACAACTTGAAAGTTCGAGATACTCCAATAGGTGGGTGAATTGGTGCTTTTAAATGATAAATCCTAATATGAGTACTAATTTTTATAGATTTTTAAACTTTTGAGATAGGCAATTTAATTTCATAATGTGGAAACTAAAAATTTTAACAATAATCTTAGTGATAATGATGAAATTCACAACAGAACATTGATCTCAAAAATTCACTAAGTAGTTATAACAAAATTGAAGTACAAAAAGTAAAATGTAAAAAATAAAATTAAAAATAATACCCTAAATTTCACAGTAGTTCAGTCAAACCATGACCTATGTACATTCCCTGGAGTCCTCCACTCTGAGTATTGTACTAATAAAAAGTGACTCTTCTTTTCCTCCCTTAGTAAGGCAGAGAAGCCTTTACAAGCTATCTTCAACCAACCTGGTGCGGTAGAGGATCGAAACCCCTTTAAAAGGAAGAGAACCTTGGCTCCTTTTTCTCCCTCGTGGAGAAAGCAGAGAACCTTAAATCCTTTTTCTCCATTATGGAGAAGGAAGAGAACCTAAAGGAAAGGATTAAGAAGCCTCTCTCCCTAGAGAGCTCCCTATATGACTAACCAAGTATACAAGAGGAGAAAGCGTGAAGCTATCCCAGAGCAATCGTGTAATCCCGCTCAAACTACTTCTCCCTTATGCTCAAGCTCATATTCTCCTTCCTCTCATAAACCATGGTTTTCTTCAAAATCTCCCACTCAGATTTCTTGTTTCAATCATGTTCCTCTCTTCACATATATTTATAAAAAAGGTTAAAGAAACTTTTTTCATAATAGGCTTAAAAGATCCTAAAAATTTAAGTTGGCCATCTCTGTTCATATAGTATGATCAATTTAAAACTAGTCCCATCCAGTATGATATAAATAGTCATTTAAATGAACTATTCAGTTTTTATGAATACATCATACAGTGTGATCTAGATATCATCTAGTACAATCTGTTTAATTTTCTCTATTCATACGAGACTATTCCTGTGATAACTGAAATTCATCTCTATCACTCATCCCATACTATTGTCATTATATAATAGGGTTAGTTATTTTGAGGTAAATCATCCAGTAAGATATGACTATTGTATAGTATGATTAGTTCAAAAATTACTGCTTCATCTCGTACAATTCTCTAGATGACCAAATTCATCTTTGTAAGCCATTTGGTATGATCATCATCATCATACTATATGATTAGGTTAAAAATCAAGGTTTTGTTTGATACGATCTCCAGGACGACCATATTTTATCTCTGTCAATTATTTGGTACGATCGATATCGTATAGTAAGATCAATTATTAATAATTAAATCATGATTTGATTGGCTAATCATAGGGGTTAATTTTAGCAAGAATTTAAATTTTCATATAATATAAGTTGTATCGTATGGTACAATTAATTCAAATTATCAATTTCAAAATCTTACTTAAGTTAATATGGCGCCTAGGGTTTTGATAAAGAAATGAATCATACTATACGATATATATCGTATAGTATGATTAGTTCACAAACCATGAGTTTTATATTAGTCATTAACCTAAACTTTAAATCAATTGATCATATAGTATAATTTTAAATCATACAGTATGATTAGTTCTTAAAAATTTAATTTTTGAAAAATTTTCTCCTCCCCCTGTGTGTATGCATGGTCACCTAATTGCATACACTCTAATAATGCCTGACTCAAGAAAAAAAAATTAAAGAAAATCTAAATACATACTCTTTTGACTTGACATCATAACCTACCCAATCTTGAGTCTTTAGTCTTCTTGAATAATATACCTGAAATCATTAGTGTACAAAACACAAATAATATCAAACATATTTCCTGAGAACATACAATTCAATCAATAGGGTTTGCCATCATTAAAAAAATAAGATAGGGATCCTAGATTTGCAACACATTTAACTACTTTTAAAAATTTAGTAAAACATTTAATATAAGTATTTAAAAATTTAGATCAATTGTTGTGTCCTGTTGAGTTATTATTACCTATTGTGATTTTGTTTCTAGTTTTTCAGGATCTAAGAAGGAGAAGGGGACTATTGATTAGCATTACATGATCAAATCTGAGTTTATAGGTATTTTGTTTTAAATTTTTATATAGACATGACTAGTTTATGATTATATTATGTTCGATAACATCTACATATAGCCATATGCTGTAGTATAGACATATTTTGATGAAATGAAAGAAATTTATTGGATGAGTTTATTTTTAATATATGGATATTTAGTAGCTCTGTAGTATGTAGTTTATTTAAAAAAAATTTTGTAATTGAATTTAAAACATTTTAATACTAGATATTATGATTTTGCTTGTCGTAGCTCAACATAATAGGGTTTGTCCTAGTCAAGTTAGGTTTTGATAAGCTTTTACTTTCAATGGTTGAGGGTATTATAAAGCGCAAAGCAACAAAGGACTAATTGAGGAGGCTGGAGAAGACATTTGATGGTATATAATATCCTCCTGAGAGGAATATATTGTTAGTAGTTTTTCTATTAGATGGTGAGGTAGAGCACTGGTGGATGAACCAGTAGGAGGGATAATATTAGGGGAGATTAAATTATCTAATTAGTTGGGAGGAGTTCTATGATGTGTTTTAAGTTGATTTATTCCACCTTCTACACTATAATAGATATTGGAGGCTTCTCAGAGACTTGTTTAAAGGAGTAGGACAATTATGTAGTATGAGATAGAGTTCATTTCTTTGGTCAGATATGCTCCTTTCCTTGTTTTCACTACTTGGAGAAGTGTATAGATTTTTGAGGGGCCTACTAGATTGTCTAAGATAGCCATTGGTACCATTCCACATTTTTTATTTTTTTGAGCTTGTAGAGAGCATGCATCTGATAAAGAATGATTTGATGACTACTTAGCATTGGTGGACTTCTAGTAGAAAGAGGTTCGGTGGTGAGACTTTTTTTTTTTAATTTTTTGAGTAAAGGCACATATTTATATCTAGAGATTCCATAAGCATTGGATAGTTGGTATGTGCACCAGTCTCTAGTAATGGCAGCATCACCAATATTAGTTCTATTAGTGGGGCACCTCTGTCCAAGAGTTGTGGAAGATGTAATTTTGGTCAGTGTTGCGGGATGATTTGATAGTAATTTCGATGTGGAAATTTTAAAGTGTTTGCATATAAGATTTGACTAACATTTTGAGCCCACATATGAGAGCTTTGTCAGACCAGTAGGGAGATCGAGGGTAGTTGTGCTCTATACTTTCTCTGAGGGTCCATTTAGTAGAGATGATTGTTCTGGTTTAGTAGCAAGGAGGCCATTCTGAAATTGTTAGAGAGATCCAAGTAGTTCTATTGCTCTAGCTCTAGTTCAACCACACGTAAGTAGTGAAAGTTTAATTTGGGTCATTAGAATGACTTGAACTACCCAAGGCACACCAAGAGAGGGGGGGGGGGGTGTGAATTGGGATTTTAAAAAAAAACTTTTATAAAACATTCTTTTAAAAAATTTAAACCAAATTCACAACTTTGGTTAAAAATCAAATATTTTAATATAGAAGCTAATGATATCAAAAATAAAATGTTATTATTTTTAATTTTTAATTTTATAGAAAAAATGTAAATATTTTTTTTTCTTTTCTAATAAAATTCAAATCAAATAATAGTCATAATATTTCAATACTCAGATTTGCATGAAAGTAAATGTGTGAGAAATAAGAAAGCAAAAAATAAAATGCTAAAAAGTGACAAGAATAAGAAAACCATAATTATATAGTTGTTCGATCGACCTTAACCTACATCCACTCAATAGAGTTCTCCTCTCTAGGTATTGCACTAAACATTTAGTGACACTCCTTTAGCTCACATAATAAGGTAGAGAAGCCTTTACAAAATCACTTCCAACTTTCGACGGTGTGGCTGAGAAAATGAATCATTTCCACTCTCCTGGTGAGGCAGAGAATATGGAATACTTTTCACCCTTCTGATGAGGTAGAGGAACCCGATGATCTTCGACCTTGAATATTTTCTCCTTAGAGCAACCAAAACAAACAGGAAATACACTTGAAGGAACCAAGGCATAAGCTTACCTAGAGCAACTACGTGAATTCATTCACACTACTTCTCATTCTCAAACAACTTCTCCTTCTCCCTCTCCAATCTCTAAGATCTCTCTCTCAAGCACTCTCACATAAATATCTGAATAGAATTTTTTTTTTAAAAGTTTCATAAGAGATAGTTAAATATGAGGTTTTTAAAAACCCCTAAAATTTTAATTTTGTCGCTTCTATTATATAGTATGATCTAGAGTGGATCCTAGGGTCTAGGATTAAATCTAGATTTTGGATGGGTCTTAGTGACCTCATACAAAAATGAGGTCAACAGTCATGTATGATGAAAGAGAGGACCTATTTGACTAGTTCAATTTATTAAATGAATTGTCCAGTACGAGTTCAAGATCATGTAATACGATTAGTTCAATCGAATATACTTTTTTACTAGTACGATTGGTGGTGATTAAATATCATCCTGAGATTAAATCGTGTCATACAGTACGATTAAGGACATTGTAAGTATAATCTTAATGATCAATTCATCCTAATTCAATTGCCTAATTATAACATTATATTAGGCAAGATTTTTTAAAATCATACAATACAATGGGTATAGTATAATATGAATAGTTTATATTTTGAATTTAAAAATATTACCTAATTTATAGTTTGTGGTGTGAATCTCAATTTCAACTAATCATCCTGTGCGATGTAAATCATATAGTATGAGTAGTTATAATTTAAAATAATTTAATTGCTAGCTTAATTAAATATTATTTTACTTATATCATATAATATAATACATATCATATAGTACGATCTTTACAAAAATCAAATTACTTTATTTTCCTCTTGGTGTATTTATGAATGATTTCCAAGATGGCATACATCTTTTATAGGACTCATGACTTGAGAAATATAAAAGTTCATTAAATAAAAATTTAAACTCTTTACAAAACCTCAAACCTATCCTGAATGTTTGATAGGGATGTTAATGTAAAACCCCTCAGAAGTTCATTTTTTTAGTGCAGTTAGTCTGTACGAACTGACCTTAGTACGGGACAAACAGAAGGAAATTGTGAAAATCTATATGGTTAGTATGTACGAATAGAAATCGTCCCGTACCATCCTGCTTGATAAATATCCAATTTTGAGATATTTTGAGATATTTTGAAGAGAGAGAAAAGCAGGAGAGAGAAAGAGAAGGAAAGGCTTGGTTTTGGAGGCCGTGGAGCGCTTTTCGTCCGTTGTTGCTGTTGAAAGATTTGTTCGTCTCGCAATAAGGAATCAGAATCCTATTTTTGATTTCGAAGATTTTGAGTTTTGATATTTTTCTGTTCAATTTTGTGTTTCCGTTACTGAAATTCTTGTAATTCTTTTTATTGATGAAACTTTTACCACGTAGCTTTTGGTATGTTATAGAAATGATGATTTTGCACGATTTGAGTATTTTCTAGAAAGTTTTAACTAGGTATTTTGAATTATGTGGGATTTTTTTCGAATAGAAAATTATTTGGATGTTGAAAAATATTGATTCAGTACAAGTAAAGTTTTGAAATGTTGTTTTACACGATTTCTAGTAATTTAGTAATTTTATGGAACTGTGCATTTTACAACGACTTCTATCTACTATACGATATTTTAAGGGATTTTCCAAATTGAGCTAAATCATGTTTATTGGTTGCAATGCGTTGATGATAATGATGAATGTGGTTATATGATTAAAATTATTGTTATATTACTGTGATACTATTATGTGTAAAAGACAAGCAAGGACTTGTTGAATCTTTGGTTGGAAACAAATTGACCTATACAGAATGGTGAGCCGATGGGCTTTCCTTTAAATACAGTTTGGTGTTATCCTCTACTGATCCGTGATTACTGAAGGGAGTTATAAGGAGATGATTACTGTGCCGACGGGCAAAGAGTGACGATTCTGTTTACTGAGCCAACAGATAAGATACAAGATATATGATACAAGACTAAAAAACATCGTAATAGCCAGGGCTTTTATTTATTGAGTATGTTGTTGAATATGATTACTGAACTACATGTGTTTAATCATTGTTCTTATTGTTATTATATGGATTTACTGTTTCTGCATGATCTTACTATTCTAGCATTATTGTTCATGTCACTGGATTGTTACTGATACTGATACAGACACTGATACTACTGATTCACTGTACTGACATTGCATGTGATATACTGAATAAGTGACATGTGATTCATTGAACACATGATATTGATTATTGGATTGCATGTGATTCACTGAGCATGTGATATTGGATTACTAAATTACAAATGTACATTTGATACGATTCTACGGCATTAATTGATTTTATAGAAATTTATTTGATTTCAACAGTCACGAATGATTGTATTGATTTGATGTTTTATACCGACTGATATTATTGAACCGATGAATTCTCTTTATATGATTGATATTATTGACATGATGATTTATTGACTGATTTGATTGGTATTAGCGATACGAAGATTTTTTTTATGATTTGACTGAGATTTTAGATACGATGATTTGTCTACTAAATTGACTGGTGTTATAGATACAGTGACTACTGTAGAGATTTGATACATGTATTGATTCATTGGACTTTACGAACTTTTATACTGTTTATTGATTCTTCGATAGATAATGATGGCTTCACATGTTCCTGTATTGATTTCTATTATTGTACTGATTACTGTTTATTCGTTGATTTCTGTTTATGCATTGACTCAGTGTAACTGACTGCTATGATTTAACTGATTGACATGCATATTGCTTTTGTACCGTTCTTTGATTTCAGTTGTAGGTATTAGGTGACCTCCTGGGCTTTTGAAGCTCATTATATGTTGTTAATATTTTCAGGCCAGGGCATAGGAGCAGGAGATTGAGGTTGATCAGGAATCTTTTAGTTTTTATCCTTTTGTTGTAGTGATTCTTTTTGTACTCAAGACAGGATAGATTACATGTGATTAATGTGTAGATCCTGAGTATTATAAATAAACTTTTGGGAATGAATATAAATATTTCTATGATGATTTAAATTATATAATTTTTGTTAGACTATTTAATACTTTTTTATGACTATAAATAGCTCTGGTAGAAGATTGACTAAAAGGATTGACTAAATAATTCTTCCAAGTTAGAAATTGGGGCGTCTCCTTTTACTCCCACAGCAAGGCGGAGAAGCCCTTACAACAACCTTGATCGATTGCTTAAGTTCACCTCTCCCAACCTTTCCAAGGACATGAGACTCTAGTGGAAGAAGAAGTGGAATAATACTTGGAGCAACCCTTATGAATCCCCCTCACAAGCTCCCCCTCACAAAATCCTCTCTCTCTCCCTCTCTCTTTCTCTCCTCTAGGCTTTCTCAGGTCAAAATAGAACCAAAAGATTATTGAAAACATTGAATAAGAGATCTTAAAAAGAAGAGCTTCAGAATAGCTCATTAATTACAATTTGTCGACATTATCATTCAGGATGATAGGTATATCGCCCTGTATGATCAGTGCAATTTAAGCCCAATCAGCTAGGATGATCTGGGACGAATAGAAGAAAGTAGTTTCTATCATTTTATATGATTTGTTCAAATCATAGATTATCGGTCTGACAATCGCTCGAAAAAGAGGTCTGGACGATTCAAAATTAGCTTGATCATCCGAGCCGATCTCACGATCATTCGGGACGATTAGTTCAAAAAGAAGAAAAATCATCCAGAACATTGCCTAGAATTTGGGCTGGCTGATGCTGATCATCCAGAACATCGCTCGAAACATTATCTGGCTGATGTTGTTCGTCCAGGATCAACTAAGTTTTTGAACTAAATACTGTAAAAATCTGTTTGTGTCTGGGTTTCGACTGATCGTCCCGGCCGATCCTGAGATCGTCCAGGATGATGTGATCGTATCAATCAAGCCTTAATTGCTTTCCTTAAATTCAAGATTAATTTAGGCATAATTGTGTTACATCATCCAGGCCGATACAATACCATCCTAGCTAATTTCCAAAAAAAAAGAATACCTATATAAATCATGGCGGCTAATTCTTTCTGATTTGAGCCTATCGTCCAGGCCGATCGGCTTAATGATGGCTGTCTTAATGAGATTCCCTAATCAGGGTTTCCATTTTTAGTCTAATCATCCTGGCCGATATGGACATCGTCCAGGCCGATGTACTCAAAACAAAAAACAACAGAAAAACCCTCCGGTGTGTGTGTGCAAGGTTACTTAGCATCAGGAATCACTTTTACAATTGACTCAAGAAAGGAAAAATTACAGACTTAACTCAACCTACATCTACCCAATCTTGAGCTAGCTTGAGTTGCATTCGATCTTGAGGACCTGAAAAGTAAGTAGGCATGGCAGTCATAGAAAATCATCAATGTTTGCTATGATCAAAAGTCTATATTATAACGTCAGATTTGGAACAATCTCATTCTTTTTGATGATGGCAAACACACACAGAAAATTTCAAGCAATTATGGCAGTTTAAAACAGTGTGACGAAAAAGCAGTTCACTAAATTCCAGAAATCAAATTACAAGATACATCAAACTGTCAGACTACTCCCCCTTTTGACATCACAAAAAGGAGGAAGCTAAAAAAATAGAACAGAAACTAAAAACAACCATAAGAGAAAAAACAAACTACAGAAAACAAAAACTAAAACTAGTAAAATGAGGGACCCTGATCATTAGAAGGAGGTGGTGGTGGTGGTGGCTGCTGGAAGTAACGGGACAATGTAGCAAATTGTGCCCCAAACAAGGCCATGTCCTAGTTGTGCTGCTGCTGCTAATGTGCTACGTACATCTCGAAGCGGGTCTCCCACTAATCAAATCTCTCCACCAACTGATCCAACTGAGAGTGCTGGCGGAGAGGAACAGGTTCAGGAATAAGAGCGGGAGCCTCCTCCTCGGCCCCCCTGAGCTTCCTCATCCCCTGGGTGGAGACGAGTATTGTGAAGAACGTTGAAAGAATTGTTTTAGTAGAAAGGAGGCTGAAGGTCGGGAGGAGCAGGATATTGATTTTGGTATTTGGATTCTAGAAGATAAGCTATGAGGTGTCCTAGAGCAAGATTGGGTTTCCTCATATGACCTGGATCGCGTATTGTCGTTAAATGCTCAATATAATGAAAGATCATGTCCGTCGCGTTGAATTTCCTATGGGCCAGAATGTAAAAGGTAGTAATTGAAAGAAGTGGAGTGATGTGGACTTGGTCCCCTGCTTTTGGAATAATAGAGGTGCGAAGGACATGTTGGATTGTCCTAGCATCTTTGAGTAAGAGATAGTCTCTCCAACATGAAAGGGTGAGTTAGTGTGGCGAAGAAAGTGATTTGCAGAGGACCAGTCAAAGTCAGGATCAGAGATAAGGGTATGCAGTTTATCCCCAGTGGTGGACAGCTGCAACAGTTCACCACAATCCTGACATGTGATCTCGACAGGGTGTCGATTCACATAAGAGATGTGGGCAGTGAAGGAAGAATTTATATAGAGGTTGGCAAAAAATTCAAAAAAATGTTCAGAATTAAAGGGGACTGCGAGGATGAGAATAAAACATAGAGAGGTGTGAGTGAAAAGGTCTAGTACCGGATAGGAGAGGTGGACTGGATTGATTGTTTGAGAGAGAGTAATGTCGCAATCTTTGTAACGGTGGTAGACAGTCTGATCTTCTGCCTCTCTGAATCGAGGGTTCAGTGTGGCCCTCGAGGAGCTTCCAGAGGTTTGTTGAGCACACTTTCCGCCAGCCATAAGCAAGAAAAAAACTAGAAATAATAAGCAATTAGGAAGTAGAAAGCCAAAGAGAAGGTAGTGTGAAGAAAATGTTGAGTCTACTGAATAGGTTGTTAGACCTAAGTTAATGTCCCAAGGCTACCAAGAGGGGGGTGAATTGGTATATTTAAAAATGAACCCTCTTTGAAAATGTGTTGAACCGAAATGAAAATTTTTTATTAAATTTTTAGAAAAAGTTTTCAACCACAAAGTTTTTAAACAAAAGAAAAATGCGGAAAATAAAAAGCAGTAAAGTAAATGACACAAGATTTATGGTGGTTTGGCCTAAACCAGACCTACATCCACTCCCCAGAGGCAC
>NW_021318743.1:130591-200923 GCF_001605985.2 Dendrobium catenatum
TCTCTTACACTCTCTCCTTGACTTTTCTCACAATAGGCACGAAGATCAAATGGCAAAAGATTGGGTGGTCATCTAATTTGGACTACTTATACAAAAGACAAGAAAAACCACCCAAAAACTGCAAGTTTTCAATTATGTATGCAGTGGATTGTCTCGTACGATCGTGGATCGTCCTGGACGATTTTACTTAAATGGTCAGAAACGAACCTTATACATATTGGTACGAAATATTTTCGTACACGCTATTCGTCCTGGACGAACCAAGTTCGTCCGGTACGAAACGGTTATTACATAAGTCGGTTCACAAAAATTTTTAGGATGTAACCAACTGACGTATGTCGGTTCAATTCGTCCTGGGACGAATAGGTTTCGTCTGGACAAATGGAGTGAGCCTCAAGACAGAGAAGGTCGTCCTGGGATGAACATTATTTTTTGTCTCGATGAACAGAGCAAGCTTCAAGACAGAGAAGATCGTCCTGGGATGAACCTTATTTTTCGTCTGGACGAACAGAGCAAGCTTCAAGACAGAGAAGATCGTCCTAGGATGAACCTTATTTTTCGTCTGGATGAACAGGCCATGGTGAGAATACAGAGACGTTCGTCCTGGGATGAACATTAAATTCGTCCTGGATGATTAGGACTTAAAAAAATTTTGTCTCCGCCTGTTCTATCCATTGCTCTCTTTGGGGGTAATTGACATGTTCGTCCCGTACGAACTAAGTTCGCCTGTACGAACAGTTAAAAAAAATTTTTGGAGTGTGTATATTGTGATTTTTCACTCAATTACAATCACTCCCTCTCATAATAAAAATTATGAAAACAAGTTGGATTTGATTACAAGTCTTCAATATCATGAAGTTGATTTTCCTGAAATGTTAGTACACACTAGAGCAAGAAATAAATGTTCCAAATAGTGTTAGGAGATATATGTAAAATAATAATAATTGAAATCATCAAAATAATACAAGTTGCAAGAATGTAAACATGCAAAATAGCAACTCTCTTAACAGAAAACAGGGCTGAATTTAGGTTGTGTTTAAAGAAATGGTCAGATCGTCCAGGACAATCGTATAATCTCCAGGCCAATCTGGTTCAATAATTGCGTACAGGCCATTTGGTCAAAAGGTGGTCCGATTATTCTAGACGATCAGATATCGGCCGGGATGATTAGACTCAGGCGATCATCCTGAGGAGTCAAGCCGAAAGACCGCTAAAAAGCAGATCATTCAGGCCAATTAGGTGTATTGTCAAAGACGATGCTCAATAATTAATCGTACCAGCCAAACTTAAAAAGATTTTAAATCATGTGCCACGTGTATTGTCTAGGACAAATAGTGGATCGTCTAGGACGATTGTCCAAAAATGGATCGTCCTGGGCGATTTTAAAGATTTTAAACATACTGACATGTGTATCGTCCAAGAAGATCAGGTGTATCAACCGGGATGATTTTCATAAACACATCAGCCAGGATAAAATTTTATCGGCCAAAACGATCAAAATGATTGTAGCAGAGGATGATCATATCGTCCAGGATGATATGGGATTATCAAGGATGATGAAGTTCAGCAAAGTTAGAAAAGTCCAGCAGATGGATATTTGAAGAGAAATGGTCAGATCATCCAGGACAATATATATATTCAATTTCATTGCGCATCTTTTGTTTTTGGCGTCATTGGCCACTCCTTTTTTTGTTTATTTTTGCAAGCTAGATTCTCTTTAACAAACTCTTAAAAAGGACTCTTAGTTGTGAGTATATCTTCTAGATATTAGAGAACAGAAACTCACTCTCTAATATAAGGAAGAACAAGCCACAAAACAGAATGAAAATCATATGAAAAATGTAATGACAATATTTCAATTAACTTGAAAGATATATGAAAGCTTTGAACATTATATATAAGGTAGATTATTGTAGTAAGATAAAAAAAGATCTTAATTTTAAAAACTAGTTGTTAATTTGAGATAACCTTTTGTTTAGAAAAGAAAATTATACCACAAAAAAAGGTTAGAGGGATGTAAACCATCAACGGTGTTTCTCCCTTTAACTGATTTAGAGATGCTAAACATAGGCTATAAATCTCAAAAATTTTAGAACTAGGAAGAATTATCATGAAGAAATAGAAAGCCAAAGTAAAAACAACTAGAACACCTAATATGAAAAAAAAGGCTAGCATAAAAGATAGAAAATACCAAAAATCAACATATGCATTTCAAGAAATTATTAAGCAGTAAGTTTAAACAATAATGAGCCATGAGCCTCCGTTTGTCCAAGTATCATGTGCTCTCACGAGGTCTTTGGTGAGAGCAATCATGTAAAAATCATCACTTGTCAAATTTCAGAACCCAAACAGGTTTGGTCCCTCCTTATGAAAAGAATGTAATGCATTTTTGTTATGCTGTGAAACATGCAATTTTGGTCTCCACACCCAATGTGTACAACGATGAACAGTGCAAGTGTGTTATATGTGTCCTAGCATGCTACATGAAAATTATCTAACTCCAGAAAAAGGATTTCTTAAATGATTCGGGTTATAATGCCTCTTCCTAGGTCTTGGCTTTTGATCAAACATGGGTGTCATACAATTTTTCTTGAGTGTATCCAATTCAACTTTAAACCTCAAGTTAGTATTTTCTAAAGTAGCATTATCAATTCTCAAATTGTGCTCCATCTATTTAGATTTATTAAAATCATATTCAAGTGAGGTGTGTGAAGCTTTTAATGACTCATACTCATCAATTAATTCTGAATGTTTTTTATTTAAATCATCAAATTCATCAAGTAGAGCCATGTGATTTGAATCAATTGTTGAATGATCTTTGAGAATAATTTTATGCTCCTTTTGTAAATTAAAAAATTCTAATTTCAAGTTAGCATGAGTTTTCTTAAGTTTTCTATATGATGTATGAATTTTTTCAGAAACTTCAAAGAGTTGCTCATAGGTTAGTTCACTTACCTCTTCTTGATCACCTTGATCAAGATGATTGTCAACCATTAAGCACAAGTTTGTTGTCTCATCTTCAGGTTCAGTCTCATATGAATCAGATGCAGAATCAACCCAGAATGCCTTTTGAATTTTTTTCTTGTCCTTCCTGAACTTGGGTTTCTCCTCACCCTTCTCCTTGATTGGGTGAGTTTTAAGTGAATGGCAATCTGCTTTAACATGTCCTAGTTTCCTTCATTCAAAACAAATTATATCATTATAACACTTAAATTTTTATTTTCCTTACCTTTGTTCCACTTTTGATGAAACTTTTACTTCTTCCTTAGAAAGCTTTTGAATTGCCTTATGATTATCAGAGTCTGTGTTGTTGGACTTCAATGCCATAAATTTCTCCTTCCTTTTCTTACATTCATCAAGATTTCTTTGATTCACTCCTAGCTCGTAAGCAATGAGTGATCCAAGTAAGTTGGCAATCGAATAGGTATTCAAATCTTTAGATTCAGTAATTGCAGTAATTTCAACATCAAAAGAGGAAGGCAAGCATCTCAAAATTTTATTTACTTTTTCATAATTTGAAAGTTCTCTTCCTAAGGATGCAAAGTAGTTACAATTTGAGTAAACCTTGTATACACATATCAGAAATTGATTCATAAGGTTTCATACGAAAAAGTTTATAATCATGCAAGATAATATTCAAACGAGATTGCTTAACTTCATTAGTTCCTTCATAAGTAATGCACAATCTATCTCAAATCTCTTTACCAGTAGAACAAGTAGAAACACGCATGTAATCTTCATATTTTAAAGCACAGAAAAAATAATTCAAACACTTTGCATTATGTTGTGCTAAATCTCTCTCATCAAAAGTCCATTAAGTAAAAGGTACTTCAGTTTTAATTCCATTAAGTTCACGAGAAAGTGAAGAATATCCTTCATTAATAAGCATCCACATGCGATAATCAGTTGATTGTGAAAAAGTAGACATGCAAGTTTTCTAAAAATCAAAAGAGAGAATGTCAAACAAAGGTGGTCGTGTAATAGAATATCCTTCCGTTGTATTAAAATTCTAGTTGTTAGCCTTGGATCAAAATTAAAAAAGTTTTCAAAATCAATTTTTTATGAATCCTGCTCTGATACCACTTGAAAGTTAGTTAGGGATGTTAGACCCTTAAGAACTAGCCCAAGTCTAACTAAGAGGGGGGGGGGGGGGGGGTCGACACTCTTATTTAGAAGGGGGGGGGGGGGGTGAATTGGTATTTTAAAAATTTTTTAAGCAAAGCACAACAATCACAAACCCAAATCACTACATAAATCAAAGTACGGAAAATTAAATGCGGAAGTTGTAAAAATAACACAAGGGTTTATAGTTGTTCGGTCAACTCGACTTACGTCCACTCCCCGGAGATGCCCTCCGAGTATTGCACTACAAACGTAACTCTCTTTTTTCTCCCACAGCAAGGCTGAGAAGCCCTTAAAAAACCTCCATTTTGCCAACCTCGGTAAGACAGAGAACCCAACTCCTTTTGTTTCCTCCTAAAGCAGGTAGAGAACCTTGATCGATTGTTGAATCTCACCTCTCCCAACCTTTCCAAGGACAAGAGACTCTAGTGGAAGAAGAAGTGGAATAATGCTTGGAGCAACCCTTGTGAATCCCCCTCACAAGCTCCCCCTCACAAAATCCTCTCTCTCTGTCTCCCTCTCTCTTTCTCTCCTCTACGCTTTCTCAGGTCAAGACAGCAGCAAAAGATTATTAAAAACATTGAACCAGAGCTCTTAAAAAGATGAGATTCAGAATAGCTCATTAATTGCAATTTATCGATATTATTATCTAGGACGATAGGTATATCGTCCTGTACGATCAGTGCAATTTAAGCCTAATCAACCGGGATGATCTGGGATGAATAGAAGAAAGTTATTTCTATCATCCAGGATGATAAAATATCATCCTGTACGATTAGTTCAAATCACAGATTATCGGTCAAACAATTGCTCAGAAAAGAGGTCTAGACGATTCAAAATTAGCTGGACCGTCCGGGCTGATCTCATGATCGTCCAGGCTGATCTCACGATCGTCCCGGATGATCTCACAATCGTCCCGGATGATTTGTTCAAAATAGAGAAAAATCGTCCAGAACATCGCCCAAAATTTGGGCTGGCCGATGCTGATCGTCCAGAACATCACCCGGAACATGATCTAGCCAATGTTGTTCGTCCAAGAGTAACTAATGTTTTTGAGCTGATCGTCTCGGCCAATCCTGAGATCATCCAGGATGATGTGATCATATCAATCAAGCCTTAATTGCTTTACTTAATTGCCATATTAATTTAGAAAAAATTATATTACATCATCCAGGCTGATACAATACCATCCTGCCCAATTTTCAAAAAATAAAGAATGCCTAAATAGATATTGGCGGCTGATTCTTTTTTATTTGAGCCTATCGTCAAGCCCGGTCGGCTTAATGATTGCTGCCTCAATGAGATGTCCTAAGCAGAGTTTCTATTTTTAGTCTAATCATCCTGGCCAATATAGATATCGTCCAGGCCGATGTACTCAAAATAGAAAATAACAGAAAAACCCTCAAGTGTGTGTGTGTGTGCAAGGTTACTTAGCATCAGGAGCCACTTTTATAATTGACACAAGAAAGGAAAAATTATAGACTTGACTAACCCTAAATTAACCCAATCTTGAGTTGGCTTGAGTTGCATTCAATCTTGTGGACCTGAAAAGTTAGAAGGCAAGACAGTCGTAGAAAATCATGAATGTTTGCTATCATCAAAAGTCTATGCCATATTTGCAACATATTCTACCCAGGCATGAGACGAGCCTTTTGTATGGTGTACAGCGTACCTAAAATGTTAGTGTGTATAAAATAGATATCCAATAATAATACGAGGAAAACCAAAATAAATATGCAATAATATTTGCTATCACCAAAATTATAGGCTCAGGATCGAGAATTACAACAATCTCCCCCTCTTTTAAGATGATAATATTGTTTGTTAAATTTTTAACTTAATTTTAATGTCTCCTAATATCCCCCTTATTAATTGAGTTTTTTAAAAAATAGGTTGATTTTTTTTCCTTTTAAATAAATAAAAACACAGTAAGCACAAGAGTAAAAAGTTATATAAAAAATATATAACTAAGCATAATAAAAATATTTTACCAATAATAAAGAGATATTATGTCAGCAATCTACTATCCCTTTTGACGACACCAAATGGGAGAAAATAAAGTCAACCTAAAAAAAAAAGATAACAAAAGATGAAATAATAGAAAATGAGAAGAACCACATTGCACAAAATCACTTAGAAGTAGGATGGACCCTAATCAAGGGGAAGTGGTGGTGGTGGCTGGAAGTTCTAGCAAAATGTAAAAAATTAACCACTAAACTAAGCTCCTTTAGCCTTGCACTATTGTGAAATTTCGTTAGGAATGTTAAGCCCTTATGACCTAGGCCCAAGCTAACCAAGAGGGGGGGGGGGGGAATTGGTATTTAAAAAAATCTTTGAATAAAAAAAAAATCTCTTTCAAACCAAAATTCACCACAAAGAAATTTAACGTGTGGAAATTAAATGTGAAAAAAGCTGTAGAAAAGAAACACAGAAATTTATAGTGGTCTGGTCAACTCGACCTACGTCCACTCCCCAGAGGCGCCCTCCGAGTATTGCACTAAAATCAGTGACTCTTCTTTTTCTCCCACAGCAAGGAGGAGAAGCCTATATAAAACCTCCTTTCCACCGATACCGGTGAGGCAGAGAATCCAACTCCTTTTGCTGCCTCCTGAAATAGGCAGAGAACCTTAATTGATTGCAGAAGTGGACCTCTCTCGAACCTCCAAGAATAAGGGATGACGATTGGAGAAGATGAATTGGATCCTTTCTTGGAGCAACCTTTGTGAAACCTTTCAAAAACTCCACCTCACAAGATCATCTCTCTCTCTCCCTTTCTCTCCCTCTAATCTAGGCTCTCTCAGGTTAAGACAATAGCAAAAGATGATTTATTAGGTAAAACAAGAGCTCTTAAATAGAATGGTTTTGAAATAGCTCTTAATTTATATAAACTAACTTTATCATCCAGGACGATCAGCATAAATTTCTTTCAATCAGCCCAGACAGTTTGGGACGATCAGAAGGTTTTTATTCATATCGTCCAGGATGATAATATATCATCTTGTACGATTAGTACTAGTTGTTAAATATCATACAAATAATCACATTGAAAAGATGTCTGGACGATAAAAAAATAGCTTGATCGTCTAGGCCGATCTCACGATTATCCCAAATGATTAGTTTTTAAATCCATGAAGATCATCCAGACCATCGCCCTAAATAGAAGGTGTTTGATATTGATTGTCCAGGAACAAATTAGGTTTTTTGAACTAATTGTCCCAGACGATCCTGTGATTGTCCAGGATAATTTGATCGAGCAATCAAATTTCAATTGCTTTCTTTAATAACTAGATTAATTTATGCATAATTACGTTTCATCATCCAGGATGATGTCTTGGATGTTGCCCAAAACTAAATAATACCTAAATAGATTTAGTGAATGATTCCTTTTTCTTTGAGCCTATCATCTCGAGCGATACGAATATTATCTAGGACGATGCGCTTAATGATGACTTCCTTAACCAGGATTCGCTAAATAGGGTTTCTATTTTTAACAGATCATCTAGGATGATTTGTGGATCATCCTGGATGATGTGACCAAAATAGATAACTCTAAGAACAAACAAAAAATTTTCCCCTTATGTGTGTGTGCAAGGTTACTTAGCATTAGGAACCACATCATTTATAATAGACTCAAGAAAGGGAAAAGTTTACAAACTGACTCAGACTTAGGCTACCCAATCTTGGGCTGGTTCAAATTACAGTTTGATCTTGTGGACCTGAAATGTTAGTAGGCAAGGCAGTCGTAGAGAAATAGAAGTGTTTGCTATCATGAAAATTATACTCCGTAAAAGCTGATTTACAACATATTGTTGAGTCTGCAGGTTTTGTTACTATAGCAATACATGTTATTGGTAAAATCACTACCCTTATTGACTAGTCTCATTATAATGTATGATTATTTGCATCTCTAATTTGTCTAGTTGTTCCACTATAAATTTATAGTAATGAGTAGGAGCTTGTGCTGGTGCTGGAACTCACCCTTCCTCTTCTGACTCCAGATCAACCACATAATATTCATGGTGGCATTTATCACTATGGAGGATGTGAAAGGAGGTATTGGAGTAGAAGATTATAGGTGATAGGGTAGTGCAGGATATTGTAGATTGTATTTGGATTCCAATATAAAAGCTATTGGGTGACTTAAGGCTAGATTTTGATTATGTTTATTCCTAGGATCACAACAGCTTGTCAAAATTTTAATGTAGCAAATAATAGGTCCGCATCATTGAATTCATTTTCAAACATAATAAAATAGGTAAGTAGGGATAGAAGTGGTGTGAGTTCACCCTACCTCCTACTTTATGAATGACTTTGTTGCAAAGGATATGCTAGATTATACAGTCATCATGAATTAGGGTATAAACTAAAGCAACATGTCTATTCAATATAGTATCCCTCATAGTAAGATTTCCTTGGGTCCAGTCATAGTTAGGAATAAAGTTAATGGAGTGTGCCATAAGGCAAGTAATGGAGAAATATAAGATTTGGTTAAAATATTTATAGGTGATTTCTAAAGGTATCCTATAGATAAAAGAATGAAGGGCTGCTCCTTCACTATTGATTCTATGACTGGCAAAATATCCAAAGAGAAATTTGGAGCTCAAGGGAAAAGATAATGTTAGAACGAAATGGAGATTGGAGCTAGCAAAGGGATTTATAACTTGAAAGTTAAGGACTTTCTTATTGATGACTTTGGAAATTTTTTTTTAATCAAAGCTTGAATTTGATAAATTCTTCATGTGATTGAATTAAAAAATTTGTAAGAATAAATGAGTTAACATCATCAAAATCTGAGAAATTGGTAGAACAACCGATCATGTTAGCCTTAACTCAAACTTCTCCCAGGGGAAACCGTCTTTTGAAAATAAGGATCTAAATTAGAATAATCAATTGGATAAGAAAAAGAGACACATTCAAGACTTGGTTCCAAAAAAATATTTTATAGAATAATATATCAAAGTAATTATTTATAAACATGAATTTTTGAAATCAAGTGACACATAAATTCTTCTAAGATTTAAAAATTTCGAAAGAGAAGAAGCTTGCTTTTAGTGGGCTCATTTTATGTCTCTTGTCAATTTAATTAGTGCTCTTTACACATCTTTTGATTTTTGATATAATTTGTGTATAGTTTTTTTTTTCAATTTGGTGCCATTGTATATTTTTTGATTTTAGCATCATTAGCTTTTTTTTTTTTTTAAGTTGGATCCCATTTTTTAAATTCTTAAAAATTCTCAGTTATAGTTATATATTCCAGATATTAGTGAAGAAAAACTCAATCTCTAATGTAAGGAAGAACGAATCATAAAATAGAATAAAAAATTATATGATAAATTCAATGACAAGATTACAAAAGTTTGAAGGTAAAGTAAAGACTTTCAATATTATATATATAAGATAGATTACTGTAACAAGATTAAAAAAATCTCAATTTCAAAATCCAATTATTAATGTGAGATAGATTTTTGTTTAAAAAAGGAATTTTACCACTAAAAGAAGTTAGAGAGAAGGAAACAATCAACAGTGTTTCCCCCCTTTAACTAATTTTAGAGATGTCAATCATTGACTATAAATTTTCAAAAAATAAAAATACGGCATAAGATATCAATTCAGCAATGATTAAAAAAAATAAAAACAATGGAAAAAATTAAATCAACAAAAATGAAATAGATGAAAAGTAAAAAAAAAAGGAAAAAACTACAAAAAGAAAACAACAATCAATAGATAAATGATCAGAAATCAAGTTCATGCATTTATATCAATCACACCCAATCTGTTTCTTAAACTACTGTAAGTGTCGAAGGCTAGTGGTTTAGTAAAGATGTCATCCAGTTGATTCTCAGTTGCCACATGGTGTAACTCAATGTCTCCTTTGGTCACATGGTCTCTAATAAAGTATTGCCTTATGTCTATGTGCTTGGTCCTTGAATGTTGGATAGGATTCTTAGAAATATAGAGGGCACTAGTGTTGTCACAAATGATTGAAATTATGCCTATAGGTAATCCTAAATCCAGAACTTACTGCTTCAATCAAAGGACTTGGGCCACATAACTTCCTAAGGCAATGTACTTAGCCTCAACAGTGGAAAGTTCAACATTGTTTACTTCTTGCTAGACCAGGAGACTCAAGACTGTCCTATGAATTAGCAAGTCTCAAAAGTGCTCTTTCTATCCACCTTACATCCTGCAAAATTAGAATCAGAATATCCAATAATCTCGAAAGAAGTGTTGTGCCTAGGATATCAGATTCCTAAGTTTTGGATTATTAAGAGGTATGTAACAATCCTCTTAACTGCAGTCAGGTGAGATTCTTTAGGATCAGATTGAAATCTAGAACAAAGACAAACATTAAATATTATATCAAGTCGGCTAATAGTCAGGTAAAGTAAAGATCTAATCATCTCTATGTACTTCTTTTAATAAACTGATTTTCCATTTGGGTCCTTATCCAATGGAACATTGGAGGTCATGGGAGTATTAATTGGCTTAGCTTTATCCATTTCATATTTCTCCAAGATGTCCTTTATATATTTTTGATTGATCTAGAAAGGTTCCATCATCAAGTTGTCTTATGCTAAAGCGCAAAAAGTAAGACAACTCTATTATCATACTAATCTCAAATTCTCTACTCATTATTTTAGAAAAATCATCGCATAGCCTGTTATCAGAATATCCAAAAAGTATATCATCGCATATATTTGAATAATGAGTAATTCATCTCCTATTTTCCTCAGAAAAAGGGTGGTGTCAACGCTCCCCTTAACAAACTCCCTCTCTAGTAAGAATGTGCTAAGCATATCATACTAAGCTCTAGGTACCTGCTTTAATCCATATAAGGCCTTTTTTAATTTGAAAACATGATTTAGAAATTAGGAACTCTCAAAATCTAGGGGTTTCTCTACAAACACATCCTCTTTTATAACCCCATTTAAAAAGGTACTCTTAACGTCCATTTGGAAAAACTTAAATCTTTTATAACAGGCAAAGGCTAGTAGCACTCAAATGGCTTTCAATCTAGCTACAGGGGTAAAGGTCTTCTCAAAATCAATCCCTTCTATTTGGTAGTACTCCTTAGCCACAAATCTTGCCTTATTCCCAACCACCACACTTGAATCATTCATTTTATTCTTAAAGACTCATTTGATTCCAACTACACTTTGTCCCTTTAGCCTTTCTACAAGTTCCCAAATATCATTCCTAACAAACTATTTTATGTCCTCTTGCATGGCTAAGATCCAAAACTTATCAGAAAGGGCTTGATTGATGTTGGTGGGTTTAGTCATTGAGATAAATGCAGAGTGGTTCACTTCCTTCCTAAGTCTATGCCTAGTCCTAACACCGTCAGAAGGGTCTCCTACGATCAGTTCTTTAGGATGACTTAAATAATATCTCCAATCCCTAAGCAAGGTGTGTGTAGGTTCAATCCTCTCCTCCAAATTTTCATTTTCTACTCCTTGGGTAATCTCACCTACTCCTTCAATGTTTTAGGGTTCTACACCCTTCTCCAAATTTTCAACTCATGAGGTAATCTCTCCAATTCCATCGTCATCCTCAACTTTAGACTTCTTAGGATTAGATTCATCAAACACTACATCAGTAGTCTCCTCCACCAACAAAGTTCTTTTATTAAACACCCTAAAGGATTTTCCCATACTTTAATATCCTAAGAACAGTCCATCAGATTTTGGGTCAAATTTTCTTAACTGTGACTTCCCATTATTAATAATGAAAACCTTATAGCCAAAGATGTGGAGGTGGGAAAGGATGGGTGTCCTTACCTTAAGGATCTCATAGGATTTCTTTTCAAGTTTGGCTCTAACATTCACACTATTCAACACATAACAAGCTGTATTTACCACTTCAGCCCAAAAGTATTTTGAATGTAATACTTAGTAAGCATGGCTATAGCAGCTTCAACTAAGATCTGGTTCTTTCTTTCAGCTACCCCATTCTGTTGAGGGGTCCTAGAAGCTGAGAATTTATGACTAATCCCCTTATCCTTATAGAAGACTCTAAATCTCTTATTTTCAAACTCTCCCCTATGGTCACTATGGATGGTCAAAATCTCACAACCTAGCTTTTCTGAATCCAAGTGAAGAAGGATCTAAACTCATCAAAATACTCATTCTTATGTGATAGAAATCTAATGCAAGTAAACCTCGAGTAGTCATCGACAATCACAAATCCATAAACTTTTACCCCTAAGCTGACAATGCTAATGGGTCCAAACAAATCCATGTGAAGGACTTCTAAAGGTCTAAAGGTGCTAATGTCCTTAATGGAGTGAAAAGAGGATTGAACTTGCTTCCCAAGTTGGCATGCATCGCAAAGGTGGCCTTTTGAGAATTTAAGCTTGGGGACACCTCTAACTAGGTCTTTCTAGGTCATTCTCCTAAGGGTTTTCATATAGGCATGACATAATCTCCTATGCCATAACCATGAATCATCAGTAGTAATTGTTAAGCAAAATGAAGTAGCATATTAAATATTATTTAAGTCAAGCATGTAAACATTATTAATTCGCTTTCCCTGCAAAACAGTGCTGTTATTTAAGTTTATAATGCAAGTGTTTGCCTAGATCTTTATGATAAATGCTTTATCAGAAAGCTGACTGATGTTGATATAGTTGTGTTTCAGTCCATCTTCAAGCAAAACATTTTTAATAAAAAGTTTCATAGAGTTTCCAATTATACATGCGCCCACTACCTTCTTGGTGGTGTTGTCTCCAAGAGTAACCTTTCCTCCAGCCTTGGCCTCCAATGAAATGAATTGATTAGTATCTCCAATCATGTGACGTGAGCATCCATTGTCTAGGTACCACATGCTCTCATGAGGGCTTTTGTGAGAGCAAGCTTATAAAATCATCAAATGTTAGATTTAGGAACCCAAACATATATGGGTCCCTTCTTATGAAAAGAAGAATATAATGCATGTATGTTATGCTATGAATCATTTAATTTGGGTCTCCACACCCAATTGTGTACTATGATGAATAATGCAAGTGTGTGAAATATGTCCTCACCTGCCACATAAAAAAACATCTAACACCAAGAAAAGGATTTACTAATCTATTCGGGTAGTAATGCTTTCTTTAATGTTATGTGATGCATGCAATGTTAGTTTGTTATTTTCAAAAGATTTATGATTTATTATTTCTTAAACTCTTTTCTAACTCAGCATGAGATGACTTCAAGGAATCATGTGCATCAGATAATTCAATATGCTTTTTATTTAATGCATCAAACTCATCAAGTAATGATATGTCATTTCTATCAATTGTAGATTGATCTTTAAGTAAAATTTCATACTCTTTTTACAAATTTAAAAGCTCTAATTTCAAACTAGCATGTAATTTCTTAAGTTTCCTATATGATGTATGAATTTATTAAGAAATTTTAAGTAATTATTCATAGGTTAGTTCACATATCTCTTCTTGATCAAACTGACCAAGATGATCGTCTGCCATCAAGCACAAGTTTGTAGTCTCCTCTTTAACTTCAGTCTCAAAGGAGTCTGATGCTGAATCTACCCAGAATGCCTTTTGGAACCTCTTCTTATCCTTTCTGAACTTGGGTTTCTACCCACCCTTCTCCTTGCTTGAGTTAGCTTTAAGTATAAGACAATCAACTTTAACGTGTCCTAGCTTCTTGTATTCAAAGAAGATCATATCATTAGAATTCTTAAAGTTTTTGGTACCCTTACCTTTATTCCACTTCTGATAGTTCTGTTGAAACTCGTTAAAAATGAATTAGGTTGTTAGACCTAAGCTTATATCCCAACGGCTAACCAATAGGGGGGGTGAATTGGTAATTTTAAAAATTTTCCCTCTTAAACTTTTAAACTGATATAAAAACCTTTTTAATGAAAATTTTAAAATGATTTTTTAACCAAAGATTAAACACAAAACAGTAAAGTAAAAATAGTGGAAAAATAAAAGACATGAGATTTATAGTGGTTCGGTTAAACATGACATACATCCACTGCCTGGAGGCAGTCTCCAAGTATTACACTAATACCACTATTGTCTCTCCTTTTGTCCCCACATCAAGGCAGAGAAGCCTTCACAAATACTATATTCCACCACTATCCAGTGCGGCAAAGAATCGTTGGCTATTCACACTCTCCAAGTGTGGTTAGAGAACCCTTTATCCTTTCACACTCTCTAAGTATGGGCAGAGAACCTTCATCCTTTCACACTCTCCAAGTGTCGGCAGAGAACTCTTAGTCCTTTCACACTCTCCAAGTGTTAGTAGAGAATCGGATATCCTTAAAAGAACTTGTCAAGAGAAATCTAGAAGGACAAGAGAAAAGTGTGAAGTAATCACAATTCATAAAGATGAGATCCTTACCTTTGAGTGCCAAGTGAATCATTCACGCTCCAGTAGTAAGATCTCTCCTTCAAACACACACACACACACACTCTCTCTCTCCTTCAATCTCCCTTCAGTTTGCATGAAGATCAATTGACAAAAAGATTTCAAGACAGTCTTATTTGGACCTTATATATGAAAGACACGAAAAACCGTCCATTATATACTAAATTTCAATTCTGAACGTACTTGATCACCCCCGTACAATAGTAATTTCATATGTACAAATAGTATAAAAACTGTTGCGTACGAGCCTTATGTGTATTGGTATGAATGCCTTCGTACCCGATCATCATCCCGTACAAACATAGTTCGTATGGACGAATAATATGAAGCATGAGTCCAGAAAAAATCATCTTGGGATGAATAGTTTACTTCGTTTGGACGAACAGATCAAAGTGAGAAATCATAGGACATCATCTTGGGATGAATAGTACACTTCATCTGGACGAACATATCAAAATGAGAAATCAGAGGACATTGTCCTGGTATGAATGGCATAAATCATCTGGACAAATAGTTCATGTCATGAGTCCAGAGAACATCGTCCTGGGATGAATGGGGTAAATCGTCTTGACGACTAGGACTTAGAAAATGTTTCTCACTTTCTGTTCGTTCTATTGCTCTACGAGGGGTATAATTGACCTGATCGTCCTTTACAAATATGGTTCATCTCGTAGGATTAGTATAAGAAAATTTGATTTTAAAGATCTTCCCTAGTGTGTGTCTGCTAAGTAAATCAATTACAATCACACTCTCTTAGACCTAAAAAAAATTACAGACTTCAATATACAAAAATATCTTATACTGAATATGATTTGAAGTCTTCAACAATCTGGAGTACGATTTTCCTGAAATGTTAGTTCACACAAGAGCAAAAATAATTCTTCCAAAATGTGTTAGGAGAAATAATTTAATCAATACAATAATATTTGGAATCATTAAAATAATAAATTGCAATAGTATAAAAACATGCAAAAGGTAAGTAGCAACTTTCTTTAACAATCTCTCCCTTTTTTATGATAACAAAATAATTATTGTTTGTATAAACTTCAAATTTTTAAGTATCTCCTAAACTCCCCCTGAATTAATAAACATGAGAGAATAAGGGGCTTTTGAACTTTTAAACAAAAATTTTGGTTTTTTTATTATTTAAATTATTTAACATAGAGAACAGAATAAGAACACACGATCACTAGAACACAGAACACACGATCACTAGAACACAAGACATGATAATGAAAAAATAAATGCAACGAGATAGTTATGAACAATATTTCTATTTAAAACACAGAACAGAACAAGAACAGAACATGAACACACGATCACTGGAACACAGAGCACATGATCATTAGAACACAAGATATGATAATTAAAAAACAAATGCAATGAGATAGTTATGAACAATATTTCTCCCCCTTTTTGACAACATCAAAAAGAAAAGAAGAAGAACAAACACATAAATGTAATAAGTCATATGATAATCCTTTGATAATTAATTTTTGAAAGAGATTGAGATATTTTGCAAATACAATTAAAGATAATTAGAGAAATAGAATAATTCATATGATTTAAGAAGAGATATAGCATAGACAAGGAAAAATATAAAAAACATGAATCAATTTAGACAATAAGATAAACAAAATCATTGTAAAGTAGATGAATGTAAAATTTGTATATTTCAAATTTCAATACTAAATAAAATTATACATAAGATTGATTTGAATTGAAAGATTGAAAGATTGAGGAAAGAATCAACTACCACATGTGGCGCTTTGCACATCTTTTCAATATTTGTGGCACATTTTTGTGCATCTTTTTACTTGTCGGCTTATTTTGTGCCTCTTTTTCAAATTGTGGACCATTGCACATTCTTTTGATTTTTGTATATTTGTATATTTTCAAGAGTAATTTTGAACTTTCCAAAAATCAATAATCTAAAATCTCAAATCTCTCTAAGTACAATAAATTTTATATTGATAAGATAAATATAAAATAAGAAAACATCATAATTACAATAATAATATAAAAATTTCTTTAGTCTAACAAGAGACATAAGATTGACATTCTTCACTAGATCAAGTTATAATCACAAATTAAATTATGAAAAGTTAGATTTTCCTAATAAATTTTAATTTTAAGTTGCAATTCAAGATATAGCACTTACAAAATCAAATATTTGAAGTATGATCATATAGGCTAACAAACATTTCTGAAATGAAATCAAACTAAACCAAGATAGGATAACTTTTATTGATATCATTAAAAAAAGATGATACATTGAGCATAGATGATATCAATAAAAAGATACAAAAATATAAACACATAAACATCAACAACACATAACACAACATATCACATCAGTACTACTAGAGAAAATCATAAAGAAGTACAGTCATCACTGAGAGGGGACTTGATCTGGATGAGGTTGTTGGTTGAAGAAGTTAAAATAGCTACCCATCATAGCCATATTCAAACTTATACCATCCATTTGCTCTCGTATCCAACCCATATTCTGCTGGTACTACACATCCTGCTATTGTATATGAGTCTCAATTTGATCAAAGCATTGATTAAAATGAGTCACAAGATGATCAAACCTGTGAACCAAGTCTTGAAGATTGGGTTCACGAGCAGGTAAAGGTGCATCTCTTCTCCTTTACCTCCTCAGAATCACTACTTATTACATAATATTCTTTATGAAAAATTGCTCGAAAGATCCATCATTGTAGTAGAGAGGCTCCTCTAGATTTTGAACTGGATGGACTAGGTCATATTTCTTCTCCAAAATATAGGTCACAAGATGTCCTAAGGCTATATTATTCTTTATCTTATGGGAGACATGGCTAATCTTAGAAAGTCCATAAATGTAGTTAATGATCAGCTAGGCTTCATCTATAGGTTGATTGGTCATAATTAGATAAGTCACAGTAGAAAGAAGAGGTGTCATATTTACTCGATCACTAGCTTTGGGAATAATGGAGGTACGAAGAACATGCTTGATGATTCGAACATTTTGATTAAGAGTTGACAGTTTGGGTATATGGCTTATTCCTCCATATCCTCTAATAACATCATTTATTGCAGACCAGTCAAAGTCAAAGGAAGAGGTTAAAGTATGAGCTCTAATCTCTTGAGTCCTTAAGTTCAAGAATATTCCTAAGTCTTCCTTAGTGATTTCCACCTTTTTCTTAAAAATATATGAGCTAATCACAGTGTGGTCAGAGTTAAAGGACATATTAGCAAGGAATAGTGGAAAGTTTCCTTGTTGTAGAGATGGATTAAAATGAGGATAAAACCAAACTGGGTTGAAGCAAATAGGTTCATTACCTTGAAGGTGAGTTGTTCTTGGAGAAGGACACTAAAGTGAGTGATTTTGGCGGAAGAAAACCTAGGGAAGGACTCCTCATTTTCTTTGGATAGGAAATTTTCTCCTGAGTTTTTAGGGGGTCCCTTAGCAAGTACCTTTTATCTCTTGCTTGAGCTAGCCATGGAGAAGATATACGGGAATAGAGGATTTGAAAGTGATTTTTTGAGAAGATGATATTTGAGCTCTAACCCTTCTATTTAAAAAAAATGAACATTCGTACGGATGAAAAGAATTTCGTCCCGTATGATTTTGGATTCATATGTACAAAACATATTTCGTATGGACGAATGAGTGAGTCCAAAAATGAAATGACCTTTCGTAAGACTTTTGAACAAACGATCGTACAGACAAACAGGTGTTCATCCGGGATGATCAGATATTTCAGATTATTTTTATGACAGTTTGAAACATCCCCTACTCTGAATTGCCACGTGTTTGTATGTACGAACCGATTGTTTATACGTACGATCAGAAATAAAGAATTTGATCTTATCTGTATATCCGTTTACATGCGTACATAAAATTTGAAACACATCATCCAGACGATCGTCCAGATGAATAGTGATATGAAAATTGAAAAACCATATATAAACCGTTTAAAATGATAGTTAATAAGCTATATGATTCATCCTGTATGAAATGAATTTCGTACAGATGAATTCCACACAAAAATGTTTTAAGACAACACTCAAAATCATCAATCTAGATGTGAGAGAACACACAACAAAATAGACAGAATTTTGCAAAAACGAACACAAACAAAACACTACAAACTACAGATAAATACAAAATCAAAAGACACACAACACAAATATAAACACACATCAATGTTGCAGAGACTTGTGTTTAAGCATTCAAATCAATCACACCAAGCCTTGTTCTCAATGTACTAAAGGTATCAAAGGCTAGTTTTTTTTTGGCTAAAACCCACTCATGGGGCCAACGTGTTAAAACTCAAAAATCGGTTACAGAATACTTAAAAGGTTCCTCCAGCTTGATACTGCTCGAAAGAGCTACAATTAAAAAATAAAATAAAAACCTATGAGCTGGTGGATCCATTTTATACGATTACAAAAAGAACCATATAAAAAACTAGGGCTGCGAGACGATAGCACCCAAAAAAGGAAGACCATAATAAGTCCATTCAGCTCATTCTCCCTGCAAAAAAGCTGAAAATAATAGAAAAATTCATTCAAAAACCAAAAAGAGAATATCGTGCGATCATTGGAGCATGTACCACTACACTTGATAAGATTCCTGCAAGAAATTCTCCCAAAAAAGATGAGATGCATGTAATAGGTAACATAGGCTAAATAACCAGTATTGTCCCTATTAGCCTAACAATTAATATGAGCAAAAATTTTCATAGATAAGAAAAACCAGGAGGAAAAAAAGCAAATGACCATAGAACTGAACATCCCCAGCTGAGCAACCACAGCAGGAATAATGGGAGAAAACCAGCATAACCAAACAATAATAAAATGACACTCACAAAACAAAGGAGCAACCCAAAATAAAAACTTACCCTAGCCAACTGAGAATAAACATAATGCCAGTGCCAATGCTTGCCAAAATTATAAACCCAGTAGATCCAGGCCCCACAAATAATTGATAAAACAAAGCCACAGACTAGAAAAAGACCCAGAAAAATACTGAAAACAAGGAAACCATCCTGGAACAACCAACACATCCAGGAAGCAATGCTAACCCGCCACCAGATAAGAGCCACCAAAATAAACACCAAGCTCTCAAAAAACACAACCAAAAAGGGAGAGCCCAGAAAAACCCAAACCAGACAACTAGCGTTAAAATGGAACATACGGAACATTATTCTTATCTAAAGTAATGAAACCCTTAATGTAATTCAGAAGCAAAAAAATGGAAACATCAGTCATACTCACCAGATTACCACCCCACTTAGCCAAAGCCTGAGCAACAGCATTCCATTTTTCCTCAATCACAGAGAAAGAGCAATTCAACTTCTTACATAAATCAATAGTGTCACGCCTAAGATAGAAAAGAGAAGCAGAGCAGGTTTTGTCAATCCTAAAATCCAGAGACTTAAAATCATAAAGAGAATTCACCTCCACCACCACCTCAATCCTGTTAAGCTTGGAACAAATAGTTAAACCATAGAAGATAGCATAGGTAATAGCATAGTTAAGATCAGCAATTTTAGCCAGCACCACAAAACCAAAAAAAAAATTAATTCCCATAGTGATCCCTAAACACCCCAACACACGAAACAGAATTATCCTTCTGGAAGCAATCAACATTCAATTTCAAAAAATTAGGAACAGGCTTAATTCAGTAAATACATCTGGGGATATTATTCCAACAATGGATAGCCAAGTTAATACCAAAAAACGGGGCAACAAACCCATAATTCCTGAAAACTTTAATAGAAAGTAAATTGGCCAAATAAAGGTTCATCACTTTCTCTTTGATATTATGAATAATTCTTTGAGAATTTATAGCCACACCATTAAAATGAGAATTATTTCTCTCCATCCAAATGTACCAAAGCACAAGAGAAGGAACCACGTTACGAATATGACCTTTGCAATCAATAAACCATAAATTCAGAATATACTGAATAGAAGAAGTACCCTTAAAAAAACTTAAATGAAAGATGTCTTCAAAAAAGGTCCATACTTTAACCGCAATAGGACTAGAAATGAAAACGTGTTGCATGTTGTCCACATGAAAGCAACACTAACATTTAGAGGGGATAATGAAACCTCTCTTAATCAAGTTATCGTCAGTAGGAATGAACTTATACAGCAAACACCACATAAAGGTAGAAACAGTATAAGGAATACTTTTATTCCAAATTAAAGAAAACAGCCTAGAAGTATCAAGCTTTTCTCTGTTATAATGCCAGACATCCAAAATTTTAAAAGTGTCATCCTTAAACAAAGCACACATTTGAGTATCTTTAACATCACAATTAAAAGAAATCTTTAAAATACACTGGATAATATCAATAGGCAACACAGAAGCAAGTTTGTCAATATCCCATCTGTTACCCGAAATAAAAAAGTTAACCTTAACCAAGTCATTAGAATAGGAACAAATAAGAGTGTCAATCGAAGAACCCTCTAACCAACGATCTTGCCAAAATAAAATATTGCCCTTACCCAAACCCCACACAACAATAGGCTCCACCCGCCACTTAATAGAGCAAAGCCGTTTCCAAATAATAGAATTACCATTATTGAAGCTACTAAAGATAGGATGCTTGTCACCACAATACTTAGATCCCATAAATTTGGCCCAAAGAGACTTCTGACCACGAAAATTATACCATAATTTGAAAGAGAAAGTAGTAGCCAAATCGAAAAAAGGCTTGCACCCCAACCCCCCTTCCAACACAGAACCACAGCACTTAGACCAAGAAGACCAATGGATTTTAGAATTATTACCTGTGCCTTTCCAAAAAAATTTGTTAATAATGCGATCAATTCTCTTACACACAGTTTTAGTAGGCAATAAAGTTTGAAAGGTATAAATAGAGATAGAACAAAGAACACTCTTAATAAGAGTAAGCCGACCCCCAAAACTTAAAAAAATGGCCTCCCAGGAAGAAAGTCTTTTAAGAATCCTAGAAATTAAATCATCAAATAAAAACGATTTCTTCCTACCCTTATAAAGAGAAATACCCAAATACTTAAAAGGTAAAGTGCCAATGGTATAACCAATGATATTCTTAATATTTCTAATACAAAGAGGAGAGACTTTCTTAGCCACATTAAAACAACATTTACGTTCATTAAAGGCAAGACCACTAATCATCTCAAACTTATTAAGAAAATCCATATGTTTATTAATTTAACATAAAGAGGCATTAGTAAACACAATAAAATCATCAGCGAAACATAAGTGAGAAATTTTAAAACCCCCCCCAAAGTATGGAAATAGAGCCACGGATTTTTGGAGAAAATATCCTCCAAACCTCTAGAAAGATAATCAGCAGCAATATTGAAAAGGGCAGGGGAAATCGGATCACCCTGTCTAAGACCATGAGAAGCCTTAAAGAAATCATTTCTCTTACCATTCACAATAACCGAAAAATGAGGACTTTCAATACAGTTCTTAATAAAATTAATAAAAGTGCAGTCAAAGCCAAATAAACTTAAAATTTTATAAATGAAATCCCAATTAATATTATCATATGTTTTCGCAATATCCAACTTCAGGATCAAATTTTTGAGCCAATAAAATATTGTCCACAATAGCACGACCTATGACAAAACCCATTTGAAAAGGAGAAATAATTCTAGGCAAATGCAAAGATAACCTGTTCATCAAGATTTTAGATAGCAGCTTATAAAAGAAAGAACACAAACTAATAGGTCTAAAGTCATTCCAAGATTCCATCAGGTTATTTTTAGGAATCAAAACAATAGAAGTAGCAGTGAAAAATTTAGGAATAACACCACCGTTAAAGAAATTAATAACATCCTCAAAAACATCCTTAAAAATAACCGGCCAGTATTTTTGAAAAAACTTAGTGGTAAACCCGTCAGGACCTGCCACCGCATCTGCTTTCATATCAAAAACAATATTCTTCACTTCCTCAAGAGAAGGAATAGAAGTCAACCCCAAATTATCATCAATCGAAATATGCTTAGGAATAATCTGAGGATTAATAACAGAAGACAGGAAAAAGACTTTGTTTAGGTGATTTTTAAAATGTAACAACTAAAGCAGCAATCTCCTCCTGATCTTCAGTAACAGAACCATCATCTCTTCTAATCTTGCTAATGGTATTCTTAGCCCTGTTATTCTTTCTTAAAGCATGAAAATACTTAGTGTTATTATCCCCTTGATCCAAATGTTTAGAAGCCGCTTTTTGTTTCCAAAAATATTCCTCTTGTAAGTGCAATTTAATAAGAGCACTCTTAGCCTCCATGAGCACCAAAATATTATGGTCAGAAGGGCATAAAAGAACCTCTTTTTCCCAAAATTTCACTTTATTATCCTCACAAATAATGTTAGAGAAAAGATTCTTAAAGACATGATGGTTCCACCAATTTAAAACTTGTTTTAATCTTTTAAGCTTCAACAACAATCTAATCATACCACTAATAGAGTTATCAGGCATAATAGGAGCTTGCCAATTAGTCTTAACCACATCCGAAAAAGAATTATGGAGAATCCACATATTTTGAAAACGAAATTGAGAAGAAGAGCCATGATATTTACAATTAATCTTAATCTAAAGCGGAGCATGATCAGAGAGAGTCCTACTCAAATGCTCAACGTGGGTAGACTCAAAACAATTAATCCAAGAATTATTAAATAATTCTCTATCCAACCTTTGCTATAAATGCCCACGATTCCAAGTAAAATTATTGCCAGTGAAACCTATATCAATCAGGTTACAGTCCATTATCATGCCATTAAAATCTTCCATGGACTGGAAGATGGGAAAAGAACCCCCCATACGCTCAGAAGGGTTAGTAATAGTGTTAAAGTCTCCTCCCACAATCCAAGGAACAGTGCAATTATTATGAAACTGCAGAATTTGATCCCATAAAACTTTTCTAGTATAATGAGAAGAGGCAGCATAAACAAAAGAACCAACACAATGAAAAGAAGAGGTTTGAATATTGCAATGCATAACTTGAGTAAAATCTCCAATCACGTTAATTTGAATAAAATCTTTCCAAAAAACCCAAATTTTATTAGCAACATTAGAAGCAGCATGTTTAAAACCTAAAAATTTAGTAGTGGAAAGCAGTTTCTCATTAGTAATCAAGGGTTCCAATAACACAAGAATAGCAATATTATTAATACGACATAAGTTTTTAACACGAATCCTAGAAGAAGTGCAACCCAATCCCCATACATTCTAAATAGTGGCATTAAACATAAAAAACACATATTAGTGGGAAGTATGAGAGCGAGTATTTCTAGGCGATTGTATAATAACAGGCTTCAGTTTTCTACCTTTCTTACCACGGCTCTTAGAGAAACTTAAATCATTATCATCTCTAGCAAAACATTTAGCCAACATTTGAACCTCATCCATATCAGTGTAAGCATCAGTTAAATAAGAATCGTTAGAATAGAAGTTACTATCATTTATCATACCTGAGTGCTCCATACCACTTAACAAATTTGCCTCCGCAAAAAAACAATCATCCCCCTTATTAGAAGTAAAATTCTACTTATGTATAACCGACATTTTTTCAATGGGTAAGACAACATGCAAACTAATGTCTCCATTCACCGTCTCCTTCTCTTGTTCCTTAGAAGAAACAGAAACAGGCATATCAATCACAATTAGAAGAAATCGTAAGATATCAGCTAAATTGGCTTTAGAAGTACATATATAAGTAGGTAAATTAGAAATTAAGATACTATCAGATTGCATTTCCACGACAGGATTTTCCACAACAGGGTTAGACTGCATTTCCCCAGTAGGGTTAGAAGGAGTTTCCTACAACTGTTGTTCAGTAAGAGCATGCTCCGTAGCCGCACCATTGAGAACCAGATTGCAATCACTTTTTCCATAAACTGTTTCCTTACTCAAATTTTGATCCTCATTACTTCTAACCATATGAATAATGTTCAAAGCTTTTCCAGGATCCACTTTGGGTTGAACTTTTTCCTTTTTCAAATTCGGGTGACGCTTAAAACATTCCTCCATATTATGACCATGCATCCTACAATGATTACAAAAAATAGGCAGGTTTTCAAAATCAATTTTCTGAAAATACCCATTCAGTTCCGATCCTAACCAAATTTCAGCTAGGTGTTTTTTAGAGATATCAAGTTCCACCAGAACTCGCACCACAGAGGGACAAAAAATAGAGGCCGTGGCCTGATCGGTTTGCAAAGGCCTCCCGAGAAGAGAAGCCATACCAAAAAGTATTTACGAATTAAAAAAATGAAGCCTTAAGTTAGGAAAAGAAACCCAAATCGGTGCAATAGGCGATTCTTCCCTAACATCAAAATCAGGCGTCCATTTAAGGATGCGCATTTGACAGGCTTGAATGTAATAAGATCTCCTAGAGAAAATACGACTATAATCCAGGTCGTTACTGAGCTGAATGGAGACATGCCTCAGGTCTAGCAGACCAATATGGAAAGACCCTGAAAGCTTAAGATTTAGAAAAAAAAATTTGATAATGTCAAGATTAGGACGCCTAAGAGAAAATTTACCAACCAAAGTAAGAGTAAAAGGATCGGCAAGCAAAGACACGACAGAATCATCAAACATAAGAGCAGGATACCCTTTAAATGAAGTTTGCATAAATTTCACCTGGGAAGAAGTAGAGGATGAACCCGCAAGAACATCCTTAAAAGAACGAGTCTTACTAGTAGGTACCACCGTAGATTGAGGGGAAGATGATGACGGGGTCGTCATCCCCCAAAGAAATGGAAACCGAAGAAAAACTCAACACAGAAAGCCCAAATCGCAGAGCAAAATAACAAGCTAAGAACAAGGAAAGGAATCACTAAGGAAGTCCACCGGAAGCAGCAGAGAAACCACCCCAAACGAAGCAGACCGCAAAAAACCCTAAATCGTTCGAGAGTCGCCCGAGAACCAGAGCGCAACACTATTTTTCTTAGCAAAAAGCATACCAGTATTAAATGCTAGTGATTTTGTAAAAATATCTGTAAGTTAATTTTCTATTTTAACATGAATTAGTTCAATTTCTCCTTTGGATACATGATCCCTTATGAAATGATGTCTAATATCAATATGTTTGGTTCTTGAATGTTGAATAGGATTTTTAGAAATGCAAATAGCACTGGTGTTATCACAATAAATGGGAATAGTGCCTATGATTAACCCTAAATCAATCAACTATTATTTCAACTAAAGTACTTGTTACACACAACTTCCTAATGCAATATATTCATCTTCAGCAGTAGATAGGGCTACTGAATTTTATTTTCTATTAGACCATGAGACTAAAGAATTTCCAATGAATTGACAAGTTCTAGAAGTACTCTTTCTATCAACCCTACAACCTGCAAAATCAGAATCTAAAAATCCAATTATTTCAAATGAAGAGCTAAACTTAGGATACCAAATTCCTAAGTTCTGAGTTTCCAACAGATACCTTAAAATCCTTTTCACTGCTATCAAATGTGATTCTTTTGGATCTGATTGAAATCTAGCACATAAATAAATACTAAACATGATATTAGGATGACTAGCTATCAAGTAAAGCAAATATCCAATTATCCCTCTAAATTTCTTTTGATCAACATATTTTCCCTTAGGGTCCTTATCCAACTGAACTGAGAAACTCATTGAAATTACTAGATGGACAAGAGGGGGGTGAATTGTAAAAACTTTTTGACAATAGTTAAAACCTAAGCAGGAGTTCTAATATTTTGATGTTGTAAAATTTTAACATAAAAATTTAATCAACTTTTTTTTCACAAATTTTCTCAAGCAAATAATGAAAAATAAAATGCACGCAGTAATAAAAGACAATAAGGAAAAAGCACATCAAGATTTTTATAGTGGTTCAGTCAAACCATGACCTACGTCCACTCCCCAGAGTCCTCCGCTCAAGGTATTTCATTACAAGCAATAGCTCTCCTTTTTCTCCCCTTGGCAAGGCGAAGAAGCCCTTACAATACTCCCTTTCACCAACCCGGTGTGGAGAAGTGCCAAACTCTATTTTCACCCTCCTGGCGACGGCAGAGAACCTTCTCATTTTTCTCCCTCCTGGAGAAGGAAGAGTACCTCGAGGTCACGGATGTAGAAGAGCCATTCCCCTTGGAGATCCTCCAAAAAATTCTTCTAGGGACACAGGAGGAACAAGATGCAACAAGTTCAGAGCAACCGTGTGATCTCCCTCACACCTTCTTCTCCCTCACAACGCTCACCTTCTCCTCCTCTCTCAAATCCTAAAGAACTTCTCAAGAGCTCTCTCCATCGGAATCCCTCTCTAACCATGTTCTCCTCTATCTGATTCACACCCTGAAAATATGACAAGTTTTACACATAAAAACGGGCTCCAAAATCCCTGAGATTTCAAAAGTAGCCGTTAATATCATACAGTACAGTTTCAAATCGTATAGTATGATATATATAAACAGACTTTATCCTGGTACGAAGTGGTACGAACAGTTCAAAAAACTTCATACATAACTATTTTAAATCGTACAGTACGATTTAAAATAATGTTCATACAGGATGATATCCGAGAAGTGGTACGATCCACAACAATAATGTTCATACAGGATGATATCCGAGATGATCAAACATCATCTCTGTTCATCGTATGGTATGATTGACATCGTACAGTACGATGAGACAAAACCAAAGAGATCGTCAAGGATGATCTTCGGGACGATTATAATTCGTCTCTATTCATCGTATTATACGAATGGGTTCATATATTAAGATGTTCAAATTATAATTAAGCCCATATTTCTTGCACTAATCACGGGTTAAATTAAGTATTTAAAATAAATTGTACAGTACGAAGGTGTTCATATAGTACGAGCGGCTTAAAATAACTTACTTATGTTAAAACGACGGCTAGGATTTTGGATTTGAACATATCGTACAGTACGATTACATTCGTACGGTACGATCTATTCACAGAATCATCCTTCAAAGCTCTGATCATACGGTACAAAATAACATCGTACAGTATGATCTACAGAGAAAGAAAAACTCTAAATTTTTCATTTAAAAACACTCTCCCCCTGTGTGTGTGCATGGTTGCTCAGACTTTTATGCATTTTGTGGCCAGACTCAAGAAAATAAAAATAAAATAAACAACAAAATACATTGCAGACTCATACTCATAATCTACCCATTCTTGAGTCTTCCTGTCATCCTGAGTAGCTTTTGATCTTCCTGAAATGTTAGTACTCTCGAACAATAGCAAATAAAATAATATTCAATGAATAGATAATTCAAACGACATTATTTGTCATCATCAAAATCTCAAACTCGGGGTCATGAGTTGCAACACTCATGGGTGTACTAATAGGTTTAACATTATCCATTTCATACTTTTTGAAGATGTCCTTAATATATTTTGACTGGCTAAGAAATGTACCCTCCTCAATTTGCTTAATGTTAAAGCCTAAAAAGTAACTTAAATCTCCCATTAAACTCATCTCAAATTCACTTCTCATTGATTTTGAAAAATCATCACAAAGATTTTTATTTTAGATCCAAAAATGATATCATCAATATAAATTTGTACAATGAGTATATCTTCTCCCAATTTCTTTAAAAAGAGAGTTATGTTCACACTTCCTTTTTCAAAAGATCTCTCAAGTAAGAAGGTGCTCAACCTCTCATACTAAGCCCTAGGTGCATGTTTCAATCCATATAATAAATTTTTCAATTTGAAAACATGATTTGGAAATTTAGAATTTTCAATGCCCGGAGGTTGTTCTACAAAAACATCATATTGAATTATCCCATTTAAAAATGCACTTTTAACATCCATTTAATATAATTTAAGTCCTCTAAAATAGGAAAAGGCTAACAAAACCCTAATTACTTCAAGTCTAGCTACAGGGGCAAAAGTCTCCTCAAAATCAATTCCTCAATCTGATTATACCCCTTAGCTATCAATCTAGCCTTATTTCTAATGACTACTCCTAAGTCATTCATTTTATTTTTGAAAACCCACTTAGTTCCAATTACACTTTGATCCTTTGGCCATGTAGTTAATTCTTAAACTTCATTTTTTATAAATTGATTTAAATCTTCTTGCATAGCCATAATCCAAAATTCATCCGAGAGTGCTTGATCAATAATTGTGGAATCTATGGTAGAAATGAAGGCTGAATGATTAACTTCTTTGCTTATACCATGCCTAATCCTAACACCCTCACTGGCATCACCAATAATCAATTCTTTTGGGTGATTTTTAGAAAATCACCCAAATCTTTAGGCATTGGGTTTTCTATTTCAAAATTTTCTTCCAAATTTATTTTCTCAAATTTTTAGGAGTTAATTTCTATCTCATCTTCTTCAACATTTGACTCTTCCAAAATTCTATTCATCAAATATAACATCTGTGGTCTCCGCAATTACCAAAGTTCTTTTATTCAAAACTCTATAAGACTTTCCAACACTCCAGTATCCTAGAAAAATGTTTTCATCTTATTTTGGATCAAATTTTCCTAAGGCAGATTTTCCATTGTTATGAATAAATATCTTGCATCTAAAAACATACAAATATGAAAAATTATGTGTTCTTCCCTTTAGTAATTCATAGGGTGTTGTATTTATGTTTAATCTCACATTCACCCTATTCAGAACATAACATGCCGTGATAACCGCTTCAGCCAACATGGCTCAAGCGGCTTCTATTAATGTTCTATTTTTTCTTTCAACTACCTCATTTTGTTGAGTGGTTATAGGTGCAAAAAAATTGTGATCAATTCATTTTTCCTTACAAAAATTCTCAAATTTTTCATTTTTAAATTCTCCTCAATGATCACTTTGAATAGTCAAAATTTCACATCCTAGTTTCCTTTGAATCTATGTGAAAAAATTTTCTAAACTCCTCAAAAGATTCACTTTTATTATGTACAAATCTAACCCATGTGAATCTAGAGAAATCATCCACAATCACAAATCCATATACATTTTCTCCTAGACTTATAGTTCCAACTTGTCCAAAAAGATCCATATGTAAAATCTCTAATGGTTTACTGGTTCTAAGATCCTTATTAGATTGAAAAGATGACTTTACCTATTTTTCTAATTGACATGCATCACAAAGGTGGTCCTTAGTAAAGTCTATTTTAGGTATACCTCTTACTAAGTTCTTTTGGGTAATCTTTCTAAGGTTTTTTATGCTACGGTGACAAAGTCTCATGTGCCAAAGCCATGACTCATCAAAAATAATTTTTAAACAAAAACCAGTAGGAGTTTTCATGCTATTTAATTCTAGAATATACACATTGTTTATCAGTATACCATTTAAAACATCATTACCATTTAGGCTTAATATGCAGCCAGTGGAAAAAAAATTTACACAGTATCCTTTATCACATAGCTGGCTAATACTTAATAAATTATGCTTTAAGCCTTCTACCAACAAAATATTTTCAATAAAAAAGTTTTCAAGTTTCCAATCATACCTGACCCAACCACCTTCCTTGTGGTGTTATCTCCAAGTATAACCTTGCCTCCACTCCTGGCTTCCAGCGATATGAATTGTACATTATTTTTAGTCATATGCTTTTAGCATCCGCTGTCCAGGTACCATATGCTCTCATGGGGTCTTGTGTGAGAGCGATCCTGTAAAATTATTAAACGTTAGACTTAGGAACCCAAACAAGTTTGGGTTCTCCTTTTAGTAATTTATAATCACATGCATGTATAATATGTCTAGGTTTATGCATCTTAGGTTTCCACGCCAAATGAGTTTTCTTCTTCAATGTACACGTGTGAGCTATATGCCCAAATAATCCACAATTATTACATTTGAGTCCTGGAAATAAATTCTTAAGTCTTCTACTATTCTTCTTTCTATTCAGGGATTGTATAAATTTAGGATACAAAATAGGATTTGTGAAATCTTCAAGTTTTGGGGGAATCCTATTATCCTCGAGAGCTTTTATCTTAAGTTTGTAAAATGAATTCATATCTTTCAAAATTTGATTCGTATAATTTATTCGATACATCTTGCTCTCAAATTCATCCTTATTATTTTTTATTTCTTTTTGAAGATCAGCATATGTTGATTTGAAACTTTCATGGTTCATATTCAATTCATCGAACTCATCATGTAGTTTCATGTGACCGTTATCAATTAAAGCATGATCTTTCCTAAGGATTTCATATTCTTTTTTGAGGTCTTGTAATTCTAGATTTAGACTAGCATGTAATTTCTTTAATTTTCTATATACAACATGTATGCATTCAGAGACTTCTAAAAGTTCATTATAAGTCAGAAATGGATTTAAGAGCACTAATTCAGCATTCGAAGTATTTTTAAGAGCACTAATTCAACATTATAAGTCAGAAATGGATTTAACAATAAAGTATTTTATTAACCATTTCATCATTCATTAGTTTCCTACCCAATGCATGTAAAGAGGTGAAAATTTGTGTGAATCTTGTGTACATGTTAGAAATTGATTCATTTAGTTTCATGCGAATTAATTCATAGTCATGTAAAAAGATATTAAGTCTTAATTGTTTAACTTTATTAGTCCCCTCATAAGTTATACAAACTCTATCCCATATATCCTTTACACTCTTGCAAGTAGAAACCCACATGTAGTCTTCTGATTTAAGAGCACAAAAGAAACTATTCAGGCATTTGGCATTAAGTTGTGCTAAGTCACGTTCTTCTACTGTCCAGTCTATAAAAAGTGTTTCAACTCTAAATCCAACTATTCTAGTTGGTTTTGTATACCCTTCCTGAACTAAGATCCACATACGGTAATCAAGTGACTGTAAAAATATAGACATGCGTGTTTTCCAAAAATTAAAAGGAACATTGTCGAGCAATGGAGGTCTTGTTATAGAGTAACCCTCAGGTGTATTTTGATTTTCAAATGTAGCCATGGTCGTTAAACAAAAAGTAGTCTAAACTTATGATTTTAAAACCTAGCTTTGATACCACTTGTTGAAACTCGTTAAATATGAATTAGGTTGTTAGACATAAGCTTATATTCTAGCGGCTAACCAAGAGGGGCGATGAATTAGTAATTTTAAAAATTTTCCCTCTTAAACTATTAAACTGATATAAAAACTTTTTAATGAAAATTTTAAAATGATTTTTTAACCACAGATTAAACATAAAACAGTAAAGTAAAAATAGCAAAAAAATAAAAGACATGAGATTTATAGTGGTTCGGTCAAACATGACCTACATCCACTCCCCGGAGGCACTCTTCGAGTATTGCACTAATACCACTAGTGTCTCTCCTTTTTCCCCCACAGAAAGGCGGAGAAGCCTTTACAAAAACTATCTTCCACCACTACCCGGTGTGGCAAAGAACCGTCTGCTGTTCACACTCTTGAAGTGTAGGCAGAGAAGCCTTCATCCTTTTACACTCTCCAAGTATGTCATAGAACCCTTTGTCCTTTCACACTCTCCAAGTGTGGGTAGAGAATCCTTTGTTCTTTCACACTCTCTAAGTGTTTGTAGAGAACTCTTCATCCTTTTACACTTTCTAAGTGTCAGCAGAGAACCAGATCTCCTTGAAAGATCTTCTCAAGAGAAATCCAGAAGGATAAGAGAAAAGAGTGAAGTACTCACAATTCATTAAGTTGATATCCTTACCTTTGAGTAACAAGTGAATCATTCACGCTCCGATAGTAAGATCTCTCCTTCAAACACTCTCTCTCACTCTCTCCTTCAATCTCCCTTCAGTTTGTATGAAGACTAGCTGACAAAAAGATTTCAAGACAGCTTATTTGGACCTTATATATGAAAGACACGAAAAACTATCCAATTAAATACTAAATTTAAATTTTGAACATACTTGATCGTCTCGTACGATCGTAATTTCGTACGTACGAACAGTGTGAAAACTGTTGCGTATGAGCCTTATGTACTTGGTACCCGATCATCGTCCCGTACGAACATAATTCGTCTGAATGAATAATATGAAGCATGAGTCCAAAGAATATCATCCTGGGATAAATAGTTTACTTTGTCTAGACGAGCAGATCAAAGTGAGAAATCAGACGACATCATCCTGGGATGAATAGTACACTTTGTTTAGACGAACATATGAAAATGAGAAATCAGAGGACATCTTCCTAGGACGAATGGCATAAATCATTTGGATGAACAGTTCATATCATGAGTCTAGAGAACATCATCCTGGGACGAATGGGATAAATCATCTAGACGAGTAGGACTTAGAAAATATTTATCACTTTCTATTTGTTCTATTTCTCTACGAGGGGTATAACTGACCTGATCGTCTCATACGAACATGGTTCATCCCATACGATCAGTATAAGAAAATTTGATTTTAAAGATCTCCCCTAGTATGTGTGTGCTAAGAAACTCAATTACAATCACACTCTCTCAGACCTAAAAAAAATAAAAATACAGACTTCAGTATACAAAAATATCTTATGTTGAATATGACTTGAAGTCTTTAATAATCTGGAGTATGATTTCCCTAAAATGTTAGTTCACACAAGAGCAAAAATAATTCTTCCAAAATGTATTAGGAGAAATAAATTAATCAATATAATAATATTTGGAATTATCAAAATAACAAGTTGTAAGAGTATAAAAACATGCAAAAGGTAAGTAGCAACTTTCTTTAACAGATTATTGTGCTTCTTCCTTAGAAAGCTTTTAAATTGCCTCATGATGAAAGCAACATCATTGCTTTCAGACCCGAAAGAATCATTATCCGTGTTGATGGCCTTCAGCGCCACAGTTTTCTCCTTTTTCTCACCTGCATCAAGATTTCTTTGATTCACCTCTTGCTCATAAGTAATGGGTGATCCAAGCAAACTATTAATAGAATAACTATTCAAATCCTTAGATATAGAAATTACATTAATCTTAGCATCAAAAAGAGAAGGCAAGCATCTCAAAATTTTATTTACTTTTTTATAATTAGTTAGCTCTCTTCCTAAAGCATGTAATGAGGTGACAATTTGAGTAAACTCAATATACATGTCAGAAATTGATTCAGAATGTTTCATATAAAAAAGTTTGTAGTCATGCAACAAAATATTCAATCTAGATTGCTTAACTTCATTAGTTCCTTCATAAGTAATACACAATCAATCCCAAATTTCTTTACTAGTTGTACAGGTTCAAACACGCATATAATTTTCAGATTTCAAAGCACAGAAAAAATTATTCAAATATTTTGCATTACATTGTGCTAAATCTCTTTCATCAAATACCCATTCAGTAAAAAGAACTTTAGTTTTAATGCCATTAATTTTACGAGAATGAGGTGTATAATCATCCTTAACAAGCATCCACATGCGATAGTGAATCGATTATAAAAAAGTAGATATACGAGTCTTCTAAAAATCAAAAGGATTATTATCAAACAATGGTGGTCGCGTAATAGAATACCCTTCCACAGTATTACAATTACAAGAGTTAGCCATGGATCGAAATTCAAAAGTTTTCAAAAACTCGATTTTATGAATCCCACTCTGATATCATTTGAAAGTTCGTTAACGATGTTAAGCCCTTATGAACTAGCCCAAGCTAACCAAGAGGGGGGTGAATAAGTATTTTAAAAAATCTTTCAATCAAAAAATAAAATCTAGTCTAAACCAAAATTCACCACAAAGAAATTTAACGTACATAAATTAAATACGAAAAATGGAGTAGAAAACAACATAAAAATTTATAGTGGTTCGATCAACTCGACCTATGTCCACTCCCCGGAGGATACCTTTCAGTATTGCACTAAACTCAGTGACTCTCCTTTTGCTCCCACAATAAGCCAAGAAGCCTGTACAAAACCTCCTTTCCACCGACATCGGTGAGGCAAAGAACCCAACTCCTTTTGCTTCCTCCTGAAGTAGGAAGAGAACCTTAATTGATTGCTGAAGTTGACCTCTCTCGAACCTCCATGAATAAGAGATGATGATTGGAGAAGATGACTTTGATCCTTGCTTGGAGAAACCTTTGTGAAACCCCTCACAAACTCCCCTTTATAAGATCCTTTGTCTCTCTCTCTCCCTTTCTCTCCCTCTCCCCTAGGCTCTCTCAAGTCAAGGCAACAACAAAAGATGATTTTTTAGGTAGAACAAGAGCTCTTAAATATAAGAGTTTCAAAATAGCTCTTAATTTATATAAACTGACTTTATCATCTAGGACGATATAAATATTGTCTTGGACGATCAGCATAAATTTCTCTCAATCAACCCGGATGGTTTAGGACGATTATAAGGTTTTTGTTCATATCATCTAGGACAATAATATATCATCATGTATGATAAGTACAAGTTGTTAAATATCATCCAGACAGTCGCACTGAAAGGATGTCTGGATGATGAAAAAATAGCTTGATCGTCCAGGCCGATCTCACGATCGTCCTAGACGATTAGTTCAAATCCGTGAAGATCGTCCAGACCATCGACCTTAATATAAGGCGTCCAATGTTAATCATCCATGAACAATTAAGGTTTTTTGAATTGATCATCCCGGATGATCCTGCGATCTTCCATGATGATTTGATCAAATAATCAAACCTTACTTGCTTTCCTTAATAACATATTTAATTTAGACATAATTATATTTTATCATCCAGGATGATGTCCTGGACGACGTCCAAAAATAAATAATATCTAAATGGATCTAGCAGCTGATTCTTTCTGATTTGAGCCTATCATCCAAGTCGATATGAATATATTCCAGGACGATGTGCTTAATGACAGCTGCCTTAACCAAGATGCCCTAAATAGAGTTTTTATTTTTAATAGATCGTCCAGGACAATTTTTGGATCATCCTGAATGATGTGACCAAAATATAGAACTCTAAAAATAGACAAAAATTTTCTCTCATGTGTATGTGTGCAACGTTACTTAGCATTAGGAACCACATCATTTATAATAGACTCAAGAAAGGGAAAAGTTTACAAATTGACCCAGACCTAGGCTACCTAATCTTGAGCTGGTTTAAATTACAGTTTGATCTTGTGGACCTGAAATGTTAGAAGGCAAGGAAGTCGTAGAAAAATAGAACTATTTGCTATCTTCAAAATTATACTCCCTGAAAGCAGATTTGTAACATATTATTGAGTCTGCTAGTTTTGTTACTAGAGCAATTCATGCTAATTGTAAAAGCAGTCCCCTTGTTGACTTGTCTCATTATAATGGGTGATTATTTGCATCTCCAATTTGTCTAATTCCACTATAAATTTATAGTCATGAGTAGGAGCTTGTGCTGGTGCTGGAACTCACCCTTCCTCTTCTGACTCTAGATCAACCACATAATATTCATAGTGGCATTTATCACTATGGAGGATATGAAAGGAGGTATTGGAGTAGAAGATTGTAGGTGATAGGGTAGTGCAAGATATTATAGATTGTATTTGGATTCCAATATAAAAGCTATTAGGTGACTTAAGGTTGGATTTTGATTATGTTTATTTCTGGGATCACGACAGCTTGTCAAATTTTTAATAAAGTAGATAATAGTTCCACATCATTGAATTTAATTTCAAACATAATAAAATTGGTAAGTAGGGATATAGGTGGTGTGATGTTCACCCTATCTCCTACTTTATGAATGACTTTATTGTAAAGGATATGTTGGATTATACAGTCATCATAAATTAGGGTATAAACTAAAGCAACATGACTATTCAATATAGTATCCCTCATACTAAGATTTCCTTGGGTCCAATTATAGTTAGAAATAAAGTCAATGGAGTATGCTATAAGGAAAGTAATGGAGAAGTATAAGATTTGGTCAAAATATTTATAGGTGATTTATAAAGGTGTCCTATAGATAAAAGATTAAAGGGCTGCTCCATCACTATTAGCTCTATGACTAGCAAAATATCCAAAGTGAAATTTGTAGTTCAAGGGAAAAGATAAGGTTAGAACGAAGTGGAGAGTGGTGCTAGCAAAGAGATTATAACCTGAAAGTTAAGGACTTTCTTATTGATGACTTTGGCAAAAAAAAATTAATTCAAGCTTGATTATGATAAATTCTCCATGTGATTGAATTAAAAAATTTGTAAGAATCAATGAGCTAACATCGTCAAAATCCGAGAAAACTGTAGAACAACTGATCCTGTTAGCCTTAACTCAGACTTCTCCCAGAGGAAGCCATCTTTTGAAAACAAGGATCTAAATCAGAATAATTAATTGGATAGGAAAAAGAGACCCATTCAAGTCTTGGTTTAAAAAAAATAGTTTATAGATAATATATCAAAGTAATTAGTTACAATCATGAATTTCTGAAATTAAGCCTTTGAAAAATAAAGTGACACATGAATTCTTCTATGATTTAAAAATCTTGAAAGAGAAGAAGTTTGCTTTTGGTGGGCTCATTTTATACCTCTTGTCAATTTGATTGGCGTTCTTTGCTCATCTTTTGATTTTTGCTACACTTCATATATATTATTTTTTGAAGAAAGAGCACTTCTGGCACTGATGGCGCTAGTTTTATTTCACATGATTGAAATGTAATATACACAAAGTGTATCAAAAATTAAAAGGTAATGTTTATATACTTTAAAACCTAAAGGTAATGTTTAATTCAATCACATCCCTATACCCTAAAGATAATGTTCATATACTTTGTGCTGTAGTGTTGAGTTGGATTTTTGAAAATACAAATGGCACTAGTTTTATTGCACATGATTAAAATGATCCCTATAGGTAGTCAATGATAATGATTTATTTCCTTAGCCATAATACTTGAGCAACTTTTCTTCATATTGCTATATATTCTGCCTCAATGGTGGCTAGAGCTACTGAGGTTTTTTTCCCACTGGATCAAGAAATTAATGATTTCCCTATGAATTGACAAGCTTTATAAGTACTTTTTCTATCTTTTCTAAACCCTTCAAAGTTTGAGTATGAATATCCAATAATTTCATATGAAGAGATCTGTCTAGGATACCAGATATCTAATTTTTGGGTGCATAGAAGGTATCTATGGAATGTCTTAATTGCTATAATATGAGATTATTTGGGAACCTATTGGAATCTAGCAAAAATAAAAACACTGGACATTATATATGGTATACTAGTGGTCAAATATAGAAGTGATCTTATTACCCCCTATACTTTTTCTAATCTACTAATTTTCCACTTGCATCCTTGTATAACTGAATGGTATATCTCATGGGTATATTAATTCTTTTCATATTTTCCATCTCATACTTCTTTAAAATATCCTTGATATATTTACTTAGATTAAGGAATACAACATCATCACTTTTATTTACACTAAAACCAAGGAAATATGTAAGCTCTCCCATCATACTCATTTCAAACTTTTTACTAATGATTTTTGAGAAATTATTACATAGATTTCATTCATTAATCCAAATAGAATATCATCCACATATATTTAAACAATAAGTAGATCATCTCATACCATTTTTAGGATTAGGGTGGTGTTTACACTACCCTTAACAAAAGATATAGATAGGAGAAATGTGTTAAGTTTCTTAAATCATGGTCTAGGTGATTGCTTTAACCAATACAATGCCTTTTTTAATTTGTATACATGATTGGTAAAAGGTTGAATTTTTAAATCATAGGGGTTGATCTACAAAAATATCTTCCTTGATAACCCCATTTAGGGAAGCACTCTTTACATCTATTTGATACAACTTAAAATCTCTAAAGTATTCAAAGGCTAAAAGAACTCTAAGGACTTCTAACCTAGCTACAGGGGCAAAAGATTCCTCAAAACCAATGCCTTTAATTTGATTATACCCCTTAACTACTAATCTAGCTTTATTTCTATTCACTATTCTAGAATCATTCATCATATTTTTAAATACCCACTTGGTAACTACTATTCTATGGTCCTTAGGTCTACTAACCAACTCCCATAGATCATTCCTAACAATTGGTTTAACTCTTCTTGTAGAAATAGGACCCATAATTCATTAGATAGCTCTTGATTTACACTTGTGGGTTATACAATAGAGATGAATATATAACGACTGATATCTTTCTTAATTTCATGCCTAGTTATAACTATTATAGATATGTTTCCTAAAATGAACTCCTCATATGACTAGATAACTATCTCTACTCTCTATGAAATAGTTCATGAGGCTCTTCTTTATCTCCTAGGTCAACAAATTGTACTCCTTGGTTAACTTCTACATTATCTTCTTCTTCTATCCTAGGCTCACCAAATTTATCAAATTCATCAAATACCATTTAGGTTGACTCCTCTACATCAAATACCATAAAGTTTTTCCTAAGAGGAATAACCTAAAAGACTCGTTCATCATATTTGAGATCAAATTTTTATAAAGGACATTTTTTATTTATAAGAATGAAGCACTTACATTTAAAAATATGAAGGTGTGAAAGATTGAGTGTCCTATTCTTATGTATCTCATAGGGTACCTTATTAAGTTTTGATCAAGCATTTACTCTATTCAAAACATAACAAACAGTATTCACTACTTCTGCCTAAAAATTTATAGCGAGTGAATATTCAACAAACATTGCCCTGGTAGTTTCCACTAAGGTTTTTTCTTTCTTTTGGCTATTCCAATATGTTGTGGGGTTTTAAGGGCAAAAAAGTTTAGTTATATCCTAACTCCTCATATAAGGATTCAAAACTTTCATTTTCAAATTCTCTACCATGATCACTATGAATGGTCAATATTTCACATCCTAATTTTTTTTAACATTTCAAATTCCTCAAATGATTCACTTTTATTATATTAGAATCTAATCCAAGTAAATCTAGAGTAATCATCAACTATTACATATTCATATATTTTTCTACCTAAGCTAGTTGTACTAACGAGCCCAAACAAGTCCATATGCAAGATCTATAGTGGCCCAAAGGTGGTAATGTCCTTAGTGGAATAAAAGGATGATTTAATTTATTTTCTTAATTTGTAGGTATCATATAGGTGGTCCTTAGAGAGATTTAACTTGGGTATGCCTCTAACTAGGTCTTTTTAAGTTATTTTCTTAAGTGTCTTCGAGCTTGCATGACCCAACCACTTATGACTTAGTTATGATTCATAAAAAAGTATTTTTTTTTTTAAAAAAAAAAAGAGAATAATCAACACAATTTAAATCAAGCATGCAAATATCATTCATTTTTTTCCTTTTAAAATGTTCTTTCCATTTAGGCTAATCAAACATTTAATAGATATAATTTTATGTCATTCAAACTTGATCGATGGAATACATGTAAAAAGATGTCAATAAGGTGGTTGTGTGAACATTCGATAGATTTTAGGTGGAAGTCCACTGGTAGTCGGTGGTCGAAGGTCAGTACGATAATTGTCAGGTGGAAGTCTTGTGGTGATCAATAGCTAGGATGAAATTTAGAGGTGGTAGTTAACATGGAGGAGGTCCAATAATGGTCATTCAAAAGTTTGATGATGGTTGGGTAGAAGTCCAATGATGATCAAAGGAAAAATTCTAGCATCGGTTAGCAGTTAGGTAGTGGTCTGATGATGGTTAGGCAAAAGTCCATTGGTGGTCAATGGCTGGGTGCAAGTATGGTGGCTGTCAGGGGAAGTGTGAAAGTCCAGTAGAGGTCGAAGGTCATGATGTGGTCTAATGATGGTCGGGCAGAACTTTGATGGTAGTTAACAGCTAGATAGAAGTCCGATGGCCATCAATGGCCCTACGATGGTGCCTAAGTAGAGCTCTAAATCCTGTAAGCCTTAGAGTTGTATATAATCTCTAGAAAAGGCCCTTATTATATAGAGAGTGGTGGTCTATTTATAGATTTTTATGAGCAGCACATCCTATATATATAAAGAAGTTCCATGGCAGGATTGAAGTTCTCCATCAGATTTTTTATATTTATTCCTCTAATTATATAACCTTTTTAAATTATTTAGGTGCCTTAATAATGTTGGAATTAAGCAATCTTAGGCTTGTTGGATTTTTCACATCAAGCCGCTCGATTTGACCATAATCATACCATATTTACTTATCATTTGGTAATCCAATTAACGGTTTGAACCATTTATATATGCTTTGGTCCATTCGTTTTATCCCATTTTGGATAAATTGGACAAATTTATTATCTTTGGGTTCAACTCCTTGAGATGTTCAATTTGATTATAAGATTACTAAAATTTGAGTGTGGATGGTCCCAAATTTAATTTTAAAAGTTCTTAACTTGGATATGCCATGATATTCATTCATGATCAATAATTTTTTTGGTGTTGTATTAATTGCCCCCTATTTGTGGATGCCTCAACCCGCAAGGTTTGCAAATATGTGTCTAAGCCTTCCAAAAAGTTGGTGAAGCAAAATTGTCACTTTAGGAAAATTATGATCTATGATTATTACTTAAATGTCAATGTGGACCTTATCTTGAGGTTGTGAACCAAGTAAATTATCATAGATCATAATTTCATCATTCCATGAAGTTAGCATAATAATTGGAGCATAAAATGTCAAATCATTTCTCCCCAAAACTTCTAAAATGGCTTAAAATTGATGGTATAGGCTCTTTTGGGCCTCCAAAGTGCCAAAATTACCTCTGACACGTCAAAAACTTCTTCTAGGGAACTCAAAAAAGTTAGAATGGACCGTCCAGCAACCAGCTGATGCATGTGGCACCCACGCACACATAGAATGCGCGCACTCTTTAATTCTTTTTTTCTTTTTCTTTTTTTCTTTTTCTTTTTTATTTTTCATTTAACTACCTATTTCGAGGTGGATATTGTGCGCCTCAATTGAGATAGTTTCTAATAGTAATTTTTTTCTTTTTTTTTTGAAGACAAAGAAAATAAAAATATTTTTTTTCTTAAAAAATAATAAAAAATTTAGAAAAATTATTATTAAAGTTCCTTGATCTGCCTCCCCCCGCCCTCTAAAAAAATATTTCTTAAATTTTCTTCATCCAAAAATTTCAGAAAAAATATTAAAATTTTAGAAAATATTATTCTTAAATTGTTAATCATATTTATTTCCTTTTTTTTTTTTGCAGCAAAATTATCCAATAATACTTTAAATATCAGTCGAAGTGACTTCAAGACCTTGTACACATATGCGGGCTCCATATATATCTCTCATAGTGGGGGAAAAACTATTGAACGAGAGTTTAAATACAGAAGACGACGGTGATCCAAATTCGATCCTCTTATGCGGTCTTCAATTCTCTCTCGGTTGGGGAAAAACTATCCAGGGAGAGTTTAATTATTGAGGACGAAGGAGATCACGACCTGACACTTTTATGGAGGCTCCATTTCTCCTCCTATGGGGGGAGTCAAGCTTAATTGAAGACATTTCATCATCCATTACTTTAGAAAACTTAATTATTATTGACTAAAAATATCATCTACTCTATGACTTAGTGATGACAATGCCTAAAGGTCTTACCATGCATGGGATCCTCCAAGTGGGTTTATTACGATGAATGAGATGATGTTACACACCGCGTTAAAGTTCCCTGTAGTCCTTGAGTTGCTCAAGATTTTTAGGGCGTTGGAAGTCCCCTTGGCCAAATTTTTATGTAGGGATATCTCATTTTTTATGGGTTCGATGGTTTTTTATAGGGAATTGGAGGCCAGGTTGACCGTGGACCATTTATCAAAGATGTGTAGACTTATAAGTGATTCTCAAGGGCATATTCATAGAGAGGTAAAAATGGTTAAATTTTTCACACGTGATATATCCATGTATTAGTCTAGCTCATTATTTTTCTTTTATATGAAAAATGATTGGGGCCTTCTTAAAAAATGGAGGAGGTTAAATGAGCTTATAGACTCTCCTTATAGTAGCATGTTTGTTAACCCAAAAAAATAATTTTTTTAGGAACCATTTTAAGTTCAAATCATAAATCATCCTTGTCATAAGAGAGATATTATTGTGTTTTAAATAGAAGAACTTTTATTTAATTTTTTGGCAATTGTGTAAATTCTTAAAAAATTTACACCTATTGGTATAAGTAGAGATTTTGGGACCATCAAGTATTCATTTTACAAACTGATTTTATTAAAAAAAAAATATTTAATAAAATGAGATATTCTATGGGTATTTTTTTAAATTTTTTAAAGTCTAAAAAACATTCATATGAATTTTATATTAAAAAAATAATTTAATTATATTATAATAATATTATAGTATTATTTTATTATATATAAGGTTGTGAAAACTGGACTAGACAATGAACCGAAAGAAGGAGAGGTTTGCAGTTTGATCGGTTCAATCGGTCAAACTAGGGTCAAATCGGATGATATTATAAATAATAATATTATAAAAATTTATAAAATAGACATAATTGTGATGTCAATTTAATCTTAAAAATTTCATCATTTCTAAAAATTTGATATCAAAATAAAATAAAATTCTAACATATATATATAATATTTATAATTTTAAAATTAAATACAACCAATTATTAACATTTGTATATATAATTTAAATATAAATAATTACTAATTTTAAAGTTTAAATATAAATATCTCCATTTTCTATTTTTTATTCTTCTTAATATCATTTAATTTCATATTTAGAGAGAAGTTTTAGATATTTAAAAATTATAAGTAAATATTTTATTTTTAAGATTAAAAAAATATACAAATAATTATATATTTAAGAATTTTAAAATTATTATGATTATTATTTTTTTAAATATTTATATCAATTTTTTTTTCACAAATAAATTCTCATAGAAGTATCCATCATACATAATATTATTGGAATAACACTAACTAGTTGTTTAGTCTCACATCACTTAGGAGCTTTTGTATGTTTGTTGTTATATCCTTTTCTTGTATGCATGAGTTTAGGAGCTCTTATGGGGTGAAATGAAAACATTGTTGGTATGATTAACTTGTATTTTATGTATATAAATTATTTATTTTTTTTTAATTTTATATTCCTATTTAAATGAATTTAAAATTAAAAAAAATATATATTATTAATTAAATTATTTAAATTTAATTATTAATTGAACCAAATGGTCAGCCGGTTAAACGCGGTGGTTAAAATAGCATATAGATTGATGCTCGAATATTTTTTTTAAGATGACTTAACAGCCTTAGGATTGTTTCACAGTTGAACCGGCCTGTCCGATTTTCAAAAACCATGATTATAAATATCTAATGGAACTTAATCTTTTAATTAAAAGCTTATTTTCCTATTCATTTCAGCAACAGAGAATAAGATTAGGGAAATTAGATAGAATTATGAAGAGAGAGGATAAGAACTTTGATTTTAGAGGTCATAGAGCAAATTCGTCTAATGACCTTATTGGGAAATTTGCTTATCCCATTATAAAGGAATCATTACTCTATTTTTGTTTCAATGGTGATATTTTATTATTTTTTCATTCAAATTTACATTTTGTTACTAAAATATAAGAATAATTTTATATTAGTAAAATCTTTTTAGCACTTGAACTTTTGGTTTGTGATAGATCTCATCAATTTGAAACATTTTGTTTGGAACATATCAATTTTTCACCAATTAAATTGAAAGTTATTATTTTTTTAAGTAAATGCCTGGTAGATTAAATTTTAATGCATTTTATATATTTTGTATTTCATACATATAATATTGACTTACATTGCATAGAAAAAGATAACATTTGTATGTAAGTAAGGAAGACTAGTTGTTAACACAATCATGAATATGAGTTGACCCCTAATTGGAGAAGATAAGATTACAAAGGATGAATCACAAGCTTGACTTCATATGAATGTGGTAGAAAATGTTGGAGATGTAGTGAAGACTAAAGATTATGAACATGCAGTGAACGGTTGAGTAATGGTGCTATGGTAATGATAGTAAGGCACAAGTGACAATCTATATGCTACATCAGTTGGATGATGGTGGACAAGCTATGATGGTTGGACACTGATGAATGAGTTACAATAGTTGGTGAACATGGATAAACTACACTGGCCAGCCTATCATGGTCGAAAAAAGAATAGTAGGTCGATCATTTAGCAATGCTAGTCTGACAATCTTGGTTGACAATGGTGATGATCAACACGAGTGTTGAATCGGGCTCTAGATTTATTCATAATTCTAAATTCTCTCCACATTTTGGCTTATTTCATGTGAAGAATAGGATTTTTTTTAATTTTTAAGTAGCATGGTGGAATTATAGCTAAATTGTCAAAATAGTTCATATATGGCCAATATTTTATCCATTTTGTAAGGTTATTCTTTCAACATATAATTGTCTTTAGGACTTGAAATTGACAAATCTTAGAGGGAACTGTGGAAGTGAATATATGGGTAGGGAGACCATGAGGTCATTGCAGAAGCCAGTGCCTTGGGAGGAATTACAACATTGGAAGGTTGTTGCCATTTTCAATAAAAAAATATTTTTAATAAAAACTAATGGACATATGGACATTTTTATATTTTTTAATAACATATTTATAAATAATTATTTATATTTTGGGGCAGGACATAAAATTACTCACTTCATCCCTGATGCAGGCAACACCTATTATTGTGATCCGGTGGGCCATCCACTCTTCATTTTTTTTTTTTGGGACATTTAGGCCATTTAAGGCAAACTCACACACACAACACATACACAAAGACTCGAACCCAAGACCTCTTAGTTGGAAGCAAAGCTCTCAACCAACAAGCCAAGGTGAGCTGTGTATCCCACTCTTCATTTCAGGCTCCACTACTTTTTATTCTCTGCCATAGTACTTTTCTGTTATTTTTAGTACCATTTCCTGCATCGTTTTAGCCTTCTAGAATGAGTATTTCCCTTCTTTTAATACAGTAAGTTGTAGAAGAGATGGTAGTTTTTTTTTTTTTTTAATACAAAATATTCCTCTGTTTTACTGTTTCATTGATCTTATTTCTCGTTGTGGATTTCTCCTTCTTTGCTGCTGCACCAATTTCCAAACCATATTTTTAAGTCACATATAAAATACAATAATTTTATTTTATAAAAAAGAAATTTAATAATTTTAGAAAAAATGGTATCACAATATACATAACTATTTTTTTATTAAAATGATCTTAAAATTTTGTTAACGTCAAATGTTTATGATATTTGTTTACTTATCATGTATAATATCTTAATATTTTATTAGTATAATTTTAATTTCATAATATTTTTTTCAATTTTTAAATTTTATATAAAACTAAAATCACATTATTTTTATTATTTATATATATTAGAGATAATACATATTAATTATTTAACTCTATTGTGAACAACATTACTCAGAATTATTTTACCAACCTTTTTTCTGATTTTATTCATATTACGTTGCTTTGTATGTATTACATAAACATTATTTTTATGCGTTTTTATATTATATATTATAAAAGTTTTTTTAAATTTCATTATAATTAACTACTCTTTCAGCATTTAAGTTTATGGTATATTGAGTGATATTTAACTAGTTAGATTTCTCTCATTTTTAACACTATGCAAGAAAATTTTGATATTTTCTTAGTCCTATTAATATAATAATATTTCAAGCATGCTTAAAGTGATTAATTTCAGCTCATTCTATCTTGAATTGGAACACTTTAGGCCGGTAAGTTTTTATTGCAACCTTATTGTAATACTTTAGATCAATGTCCCCCTTACCTTCTGCTATCAAACATAAAGCTTATTCAACTGTTATATTAGGTGATAAATGAACTATTTAAGAATAGTTCTTGTAGGTAGGTAACAATTTCTTAAAGGTAAAAGAGTTCTAACAATGTTAGTTCTTCTTTTATACTTGTAGTCTCCATCACTCTCACGTTGATAACTTCAACAAAGAAATATTTTCACATTCATGGCTTGCATCAAATTGATTCGAAGTAAATTTTTTCTAACAAATTAAGAAGGGATGTAAGATAGTCAAAATCAATCAAGGCGTTTTGAGGCGTAAGCCTCAAAATCAAAATATCGCGTGAACATAAAATGATAAAAATTTATACACTAATGAGTAAAAAATATAAAAGATAAAAAGGTACAAGGGGGCATTGCCAGGCAGCTAGGGGTCCAACAATATGCCGGGTAGCCGGGGGTCCAAGGGGGAGCTGCCCCCTGGCGGGGTTCGACCTGTTTGCACATTATAAATAAAAATAGTTACTTAATTAAACAAACCAGTCCACTTGGCTTTATTTGGTGTTGGTGAGGCCATTCAGAACAGAGCTGATGTATTAGACAACACTGTCTTGAATGCTGCACTTAACGCCCAGTTCTTGTTCCAAAATGGTATTTTTTCTATAGTTCCAGAACTGTCAAGTCTCACGTAAAACCATTTTTATATATAGATATTTTTATACAAATTTCATTGTAAGAGAATTTTTGTTTCATCATTCCCAAACAAATAGTCACGACATAGCAAAAATGACAAAAACATCAATGTCTACACTGAGCATATAAAATATTGTAAAAATTCATATTTTGTCATGAATGTATTTTAAATATATAGACTTGTTGATATCTAAACAGAAAAAAAAAAATTATGCAATGTTGAACTAAAATCGGCAAGGAAGAAATTCACATTTTGCCATGAATGAATTTCTCAAGTAGCAGGAAGCCACTAATTGAACAAGAAAATGAGGAGAACTAAAATCAAACCGGCCTCCAGGAAAAACTTCAAGATCAGTGAAAATTTTACCTCTTTCAGAGTCAATTTTCCATCAAAAATTGTTCAGAAATTGCAAGAACGTAAAGAACCCTAGAAATCAAAAGTGGAAAGAAGAAATTTTTTTTTGAACGATAGATAGTGGCCATCCGACATTGAATGATTAACGTTAGTAATTAAAAGATTTTACCTGGTGCAGTTTTGGCGATTGTCGATGTAGTGCAAGGATGAACGAGTATTAGCAATGGAAAACGAAGAACCTAAAGAACCCTAGAAATCAAAAGAGGAAAGAAGAATTTTTTTTTTTGATCAGTAGACATTGGCCATTCAACATTTGAAGGATTGACGCCGGTGATTAAAGTATATTACCTGATGCGGTGGTCGCAGCTTGAGATGTCGCGGCAGCGATCAAAGAAGAGATCGAACGAGTATAGGGCAAAGGGTTTAGGAAAGAAGCGAAAAGTTTAATAAGAGAAAGAAGAATGAAGAAGAAGAAGCAGAGTCACGAACACCGTAACTTATCGCTGCGCGCCAAATCCTCTATTTTCCCAACATGCCAAATCCTCTGTTAATTAGCACGAAAAAAGTTCATGCCCCAATAATTACTTCTTAAGGCACTTTTATTTAAATGCCTTAATATATATGTCTTTAAACGTAATTTTATTTGCAGTGAATTTGGCCTTTTCGGACCCAAATTTGGGCCAAAACATATTATGTAAATTAAAATTTAAATAAAAAAAGACATAATTATATCAATTCTTCCTTGGTGGATGAGTGGTAAAACTTTTGGCATCCTTACCAAAGGTCTTGGGTTTGAATATTGTTGAAGGTAAGGATTTTTTGTGATGCTGACATGGCAGTAGCATGCAGGACGTGGTGATGACATGGCAGTGACACTCATAATGGATCGATGATGTGGCAGTGACATGCATGACGGATCGATGATGTGTTAGTGATAAGTAGGACGGATTGCTGACATGGCAGTGACATGTAGGACAGATTGCTGACGTAGAAGTGGCACACATGATGTGGTAGTGTCATGTATGACGGATCGATGATGTGGTAGTTCCACGAGGGACAATTCGATGATATGGCATCCATAACCTGTTGGGTCATAGCTGACATGACCCCAATATAGATTATGGATGAAGTGTCACCCATGTCATGTTGGGTCGTGGATAACGTGGCCACGATATGTAGGATCGTGGGTGACATGGCCATGACATGCAGATCGTGGCTGACGTGTCACTCATGATATGTTGGGTTGTGGATGATGTGGCCATGACATGTAGGAGTGTAGCTAACAAGGCCATGACATGCAGGCGTGTGGCTGATGCGGCGCTGACATGGCTGATCATGTGGCACCCAAATTTTTTTTAAAGACCAAAATGCCCTTCTCCCAACTATAAATAGCCCCCCCTGGGGCCTTGAAAATTGCTCCTTCTCCTCTCTATCTCTTCTTTGAATTGAGGCATTCCATTGGCTCTATCTAGGCCCAAGGCCCTTTTCTGTGCAAGAAAGACCAGAGACATCCCTTCTCCCACCAACGCCCTTCATCTCTTCTTTCAATTAAGGCCTTCCATTGGCCCTGTACGGGTGGTATCTCTCGTGCAGGAACAATGACCCTCTCTTTGTAAGAAAGACCGAAGATCCCCCTTTCTCCCTTTAATGCCATTCCTTACGTATGAGAAATGTCGGGTGACTGCCTTCCATCAAGAGATTTTGTGATCAGGGGAGACCCCATCACACTATATGATTGCGAGCAGAGGCCAAATAAGGAAGCGAGGGTAGTGTTCACTAACTAAAAAGAAAAATTAACGCATGAAAAGAAACTACCTCCGACGGCCTAACCTCACCAAACAACACACCTCTTCGGAGACACCAACAATTCAAAATAATAAAAGGATGAAATTCAGAGAAGAAAAAAATACTGACGCACTCGTTCCTTCGACTCGATTGTTCCTGCTTGACTTTGTTGCTTCGTAGGAGTTTAGGGTTCGCCATTCATCTTCTCTTTTCGTCATTATTGTTCGGCTCTGTTGCTTCACCAGAGTGCAGAGATTGCATGAACCACACCCACAATTCCCCCGTGGCTGTACGATTTTTCTACTTCATAGGAGGCGGGTGTTGGAACTCGTTCAATAAGAATTAGGATGTTAAGCCTAATTAAATGTCCCAAGACTAACCAAGAGGGGGTGAATTGGTAATTTAAAAATTATACTTATACTCTTGGATTTTTAGAAAACCTTTTTAATTATTAATCCAAGTTAAATTTAAAGTTTAGAAAATAAACTTTTCAACCAGAGTAAACAACTTGCAATGAAATTAAATGCGGAAGAAAAATAAGAAAGAATACACCATATTTATAGTTGTTCGGTCAAATCTTGACCTACGTCCACTCCCCGGAGGCACCCTCCGAGTATTGCACTAATACCACAAAGTGACTCTCCTTTTGCCCCCAACGCAAGGCGGAGAAGCCTGTACAAAATCACTTTCACCTTCCCAGGTGCGGCGGAGTAGCCGGGTTCTTTGACACCAAAGAGATCTTCTTCTAGCCAAAACTTCCCTCAAGACGACCCTTGAATCCGATGGTACTGAGGTGCAAGTTTGTCGGAGAAACCATGTGAATATCCCCTCCACACTCCCTTGAAATCCCCTCCAAGGATCTTCTCCCTCTCAAACTCCACCCTTTTCTCTCTCCCTTTCAAGTTCTCTCTTCTAGTTTTCTCCAAAAGAACGAAGACACAATGAATGTCAAAGATACACTTTATCATCCTTTTACACTCTCCAAGTGTCGGCAGAGAACCGGATCGATGTTGTTGAACTTCACTTGAGAGCCTTCAGAGGAGATGGGCAGAAACAAAGAGATCTTCTTCTTCAAGTAACCTTGTGAATCCCTCACAAACCCCTCACTTGATCTCTCACTCTTCACTCTTACAATCTCTCCCAAACACTCACACTCAATGATCCCTCTCAAGAGAAAACAACTCCAAAGGCACTTGTAATTGTTTCTAGGACTCCTTATATAGAAAGGAGATGAAAAACCGTCCAAAAAACGGCTAATTTCAAGTTTTTCTGCGCAGTGGATCGTCCCGTACGAACCTAAGTTAGTACGGATGAACTGTGCAAAAAATGTCCCGTACGAACCATTTGTGCATCAGTACGAACCAATTTCGTCCTTGGACGAAGTAGGTTCGTCCCGGGATGAAATATTTCATCCAGTATGAATAGTTATATCAAAGGTCGGTTCCGAAAATTGCATAACATTGCCAGAAACTGCCATAGTCGGTTCCCTACGTCCTGGGACAAAAATATTTCATCCTAGACGATCAGAACTTAGAAAAAATATTTTTCTTCAGTTCCTATTCGTTTCATTATTCTTACGAGGAGATAACTGACCTGATCGTCCCGTACGAACTATGTTCTTCCCGTACGATCAGTACAAAATATTTAAGATCTCCTTAAGTGTGTGTGTTTTAATTCACTCAATTTACAATCACTCCCTTTCAAGTTTATTTTAAAGAAAAGTACAAGCTTCAAATCATAGAGTATTTCATGATAAATTTATTTTGAAGTCTTCGTTTGTCTGGAGTTCGATTGTCCTGAAATGTTAGTCCACACTAGAGCAAAAACTAATCTTCCAAAAAATGTTAGGAGATAACAACACATAAAATAATAATATTTGTAATCATCAAAACTATACAAGTTGCAAGAATATAAAACATGCAAATAGCAACTTTCCTAACAGCGGGGAGATTGCACCGTCGCTTCTACGGCTCCTTCGTGCCTTCCGAATTTGCCACTTTGTGTGATGGGAGAGATCACACAGTCGATTCTTTTGCTCCCTATATCTATTCATCTTTGTTGATTCGTAGAGGGAATAGAGATCATACAAATTCGCTTTTGTGGCTTCTTCGTGCCCTCCGATTTTGCTTCACAGGAGGAGTAGAGATTGCACGTGTCGCTCCTTTTGTCCCTTAGCTACTGTCCGACTTTGCTCTTTCGACTTTGAAAGTTCATTAGAGATGTTAAGCCCTTATAAACTAGTCCCAAGGTGAATTGATATTTTAAAAAATCTTTTGATCAAAACACAATCTTAAAACAAAAAACCAAGTTTACCACATAAATTTAGAGTGCGAAAATTAAATGCAAAAGTTGTAATAAAGAACATAAAAATTTATAGTGGTTCGGTCAACACGACCTACGTCCACTCCACAAAGGCTCTCTCCGAGTATTGCACTAAACTCAGTGTCTCTCCTTTTGCCCCCACAGCAAGGTGGAGAAACCTTTACAGACCTCCTTTCCACCAACCCAAGTGAGGTAGAGAACCCAACTCCTTTTTGCTTCCTCCAAAAGCAGGTAGAGAACCCAACTGCTTTTTCTTCCTCCTTTTACTTCCTCCTGAAGTAGGCAGAGAACTTTGATCAGATGCTAAAGTTTACCTCTCTAAAACCCCCAAGGAACTAAGGATGAAAACTTGAGAAGACGATAATGGATCCTTGCTTGGAGCAACCTTTGTGAACCCCTTCAGAAACTCCCCCTCATAATATCCTCTCTCTCTCTCCCTTGCTCTCCCTCTCCTCTTGGCTCTCTTAGTTCAAAATAGTAGCAAAAGATGTTTTAAAGGGTAGAACAAGAGCTCTTAAATATAAGAGCTTTGGAATAGCTCATTAATTACAACTTGCTGACTTTATCGTCCATGATGATATAAATATTGACTTGTACGATCAATACAAATTAAGTTTAATCAGTCAGGATATCACCCTAAACTGAAGAAATTTATTCATATCATCCAGGACGATGAAATATCATCCTGTACGATTAGTATACATCATGGAATATCGTCCAGATAATAGCATTGAAGGGATCTGGACGATTATAAAATAGCTTGATCGTCCCGGATGATTAGTTCAAATTCACAAAAATCATCCAGAACTTCATCCTAAATAAGAGTTATCTGATATGTGGTCATCCAGGAACAACTAAGGTTTTTGAACTGATCGTCCCGTATGATCCTATGATCATCAAGGATGATGTGATTGTACCAATCAAGCCTTAATTATTTTCCTTAATTACCAGATTAATTTAGGCATAATTGTGTTGCATCATTCAGGATGATGTCTAAAAATAAACAATACCTAAATAGAGTTGATGATTGATTATTTTTTATTTGAGCCTATCGTCTCATCTAATATAAAGATCGTCTAGAATTATGTGCTTAATACCGATTGCCTTGACCAGGATGCCCTAATTAAGGTTTCTATTTTCAGTTGATCGTCCAAGATGATAGTTGGATCGTCCCAAATAATATGAGCAAAAATAGAGAACTCTAAAAGTAGTAAGTAAAATTCCCCCAAGTGTGTTTGTGCAAGGTTATTTAACATACCACATCTATTATAATAGACTCAAGAAAGGAAAAAGATTTACAAACTGACTCAGACCTAGGCTACCCATTCTTGAGCTGGTTCAAATTATAGTCTGATCTTATGGACCTGAAATGTTAGAAGGCAAGACAGTCGTAGAGAAATAGAAGTGTTTGCTATCATCAAAATCATATTCCTTGAAAAATAGATTTGCAACAATCTTTCCCTGTTTGATGAGGGCAAATAATTAAATAATTAAATATAAATGAAAAAACTACTACAAATACTACTCCCCCTTTTGACATCACAAAAAAGGAGCAAAAGACCAAAAAAAAAAGACTAGAAAACATAATGAAGGAAAGTGTTTTTTTTTTGTTTTTAATTGAAAGCATAAATATGACATAGTCTCCATGTGATTGATTTTAAAGATTTATTTGACCAATGAGTTAATAATGTCAAAATCTGAAAAAGATGGTAAAATATCAGATTCCTGATAACTCTTAGCTCAAACTTCTCTCAGGACAAAACCGTCTTTTGAAATCAAAAGACCTAACTCAGAAAAATTAATTCGATAATAAAAAGAGATCTGTTCTAGACTTAGTTTCATAAAAATATCTTACCGAGTAATGTATCAAAGTAATTTGTCACAATCGCAAAAATTCTAAATCAAGCTTTTGCAAATCTCAAGTGATACATGAATTCTTCTAAGTTTTTAAAAGTTTGAAAAGAGAAGAGAACTTGCTTTTGGTGGGCTCATTTTATGCCTCCTGTCAATTTGAATGGCACACTTTGCGCATCTTTTTATTTTTGATACACTTAGTGTATACTTTTTAATTTAGCGTCATTGCGCATCTTTTATTTTGGCATCATTGGCCACTTTTTTTTTATTTTTGCAAGCTATAATTCTTTTCAAAACTCTAAAATATTCTCAGTTGTGATGATATCTTCTAGATATTAGAGAAGAAAAACTCACTCTCTAATATAGGAAAGAATAAACCATAAAGCAGAATAACAAATTATATGATAAATGCAATGGCAGGATAACGAGAAATCTTGAAGTAATATAAAAACTTTGATCATTATAAGTATAAGCTAGATTACTATAGCAAGGTAGAAAATATCTCAATCACAAAGTCCAATTTTTAATATAAGATAGACTTTTGTTTAGAAAAGAAAATTACACCACTAAAATAGGTCAGAGAAAGAGACACAATCAATGGTGTTTTCTCCATTTAACAGATTAAGAGATGTAAAGCATTGACTACAAATTTTTAAAAAGCAAAAATTGGTATAAAATATTATTTTAGCAGTGACCATAAAAGAAGAAAAACTAAAAAAGAGAAACAAAACTAGTAAGCAAAGAGAAATAAAAAAAAAGTAATAAAACAGAAGATTCAGAAACAAGTTCATGCATTTAAGCCAATCACACCCAATCTGGTCCTTAAGTTACTAAAAGTTTCAAAAGCCAGTGGTTTAGTAAAGATGTCGGCCAATTGATTCTCAATTGTCATATGGTGCAATTCAATGTCTCCTTTGATCACATGGTCTCTAATAAACTAATGTCTTATGTCAATATGTTTGGTCCTTGAATGTTATATAGGATTCTAAGAGATGCTGATGGCAATAATGTTGTCACAAAGGATAGCAATTTTGCCTGTAGGTAATCCTAAATCAAGAATTTATTACTTCAACCAAAGGAATTGGGCCACACAACATCCTAAATCAATGTACTCAGCTTCAGCAGTGGAAAGTATAACAAAGTTTTATTTTCTACTAGACCAAGAGAACAAAGATTGTCCTATAAATTGGCAAATTCCAAAAGTGCTTTTTCTATCCACCCTACACCAGCAAAATCAGAATCAGAATATCCAATAATCTCAAAAGAAGTGTTATGCCTAGGATACCTGATTCCTATGTTTTGGGTCCCTAAAAGATATTTAAGAATTCTCTTAACAATAGTTATGTGGGATTCTTTAGGATCATTTTGAAATCTAGCACAGAGACAAACATTAAATATAATATCAGGTCGACTAGCAGTCAAGTAAAGTAAAGATTCAATCATCCCTCTATACCTCTTTTGATCAACAGATTTTTTACTTGTGTCCTTATCCAACTGAATATTAGAAATCATGGGAGTATTTATTGGCTTGGTTTTATCCATTTCATATTTCTTCAAGATGTCTTTAATGTACTTTAATTAACTTATAAAGGTTCCATAATCTAATTATCTTATATTAAATCATAAAAAGTAGGACAACACTCCCATCATACTCATCTTAAACTTCTTACTCTTTATTTTAAAAATATCTTCACATAGCTTTTTATTAGAAGATCCAAAAAGTATATCATCAACATATATCTGAACAATGAGTAACTCATCTCCTACTTTTCTTAGAATAAAATTCCACTTTAGTAAAAAGGTGCTAAGCCTCTCATGCCAAGCTCTTGGTACCTATTTTAATCCATATAAGGCCTTTTTAATTTGAAAACATGATTTAAAAATTTGGAACTCTAAAAACTTGGGGGGTTGCTCTACAAACACATCCTCTTTTATTACCCCATTTAAAAAGGCACTCTTCACATCCATTTGATAAAGCTTAATTCCCTTGTAATAAGCAAAGGCTAGTAGAACTCTAATTGCTTCCAATCTAGCTACAGGGGGAAAGGTCTCCTCAAAATCAATCCCTTCTATTTGGTTGTACCCCCTTAGCTATTAATCTTGTCTTATTCCTAACCACCACACCAGAATTTTTCATTTTATTCTTAAAGACCCATTTGGTTCCAATTACACTTTGTCCCTTTGATCTTTCTACAAGATCCTAAACATAATTCCTAACAAATTAGTTTAATTCCTCTTGCATAGCTAAGATCCAAAACTCATCAGATAAGGCTTGATTAATATTGGTGGGTTTAGTCATTAAGATAAAGGCAGAGTGGTTCACTTTCTTCCTAAGTCCATGCCTAGTTTAACACCTTCAGATGGGTCTCCTAAGATCCGTTCTTTAGGATGACTCAAAGAATATCTCCAATCCCTAGGCAAAGTGTGTGTAGGATCAACCCTTTCCTCTAGATTTGAAATTTCTACTCCTTGGGTAATCTTTTCTACTCCTTCTACTCTCTTCTCCAAATTTTCAACTCCTTTAACACCATCTTCATCCTCAATTTTAGACTCCTTAGGATCAGATTCATCAAATACTACATGTGTAGTCTCCTTCACCACTAATGTCCTTTTATTCAACACTCTCAAAGATTTTCCAATACTTTAATAACCTAAGAACACTCCATCAGATTTTGGGTCAAATTTTCCTAAGTGTGACTTCCCATTATTATGAATGAAAACCTTACAACCAAAGACATGGAGGTGGGAAAGGTTGGGTGTTCTACCCTTAATTATCTCATAGGGTGTCTTATTAATTTTGACTCTAACATTCACCCTATTCAACACATAATAAGCTGTGTTTACTGCTTCAGCCCAAAAGTATTTTGGAAGTGAATACTCAGCAAGCATGGCTCTAGCGGCCTCAATTAAGGTCTTGTTCTTCCTTTCAGCTACCCCGTTCTGTTGAGGGGTCCTAGGAGCTAAGAAGTTGTGACTAATCCATTTATCCTCAAAAAAGTCTCCAAATCTTTTATTTTCAAACTCTCCCCCATGATCAATATGGATGGTTAAGATCTCACAACCTAACTTTTCTGAACCCCAGTGGAGAAGGATCTAAACTCATCAAAAAACTCACTTTTATGTGACAAAAATTTAATCCAAGTGAACCTAGAGTAGTCATCAACAATCACAAATCCATATAATTTCCCTCCCAAGCTGGTAGTGCTAATAGGTCTAAACAAATCCATGTAAAGGACTTCTAAAGGTCTAGGGGTGCTAATATCCTTAATGGAGTGAAAAGATGATTGAACTTACTTTTCTAGTTGGAAGGCATCACAAAGGTGGTCTTTAGATAAATTAATTTTTGGGACTCCTCTAACTAGATCTTTTTGGGTTACTCTTCTAAGGGCTTTCATACTAGCATGACATAATCTCTTGTGCCATAATTAAGAATCATCAACAATAGTTTTTAAGTAAAATGAAGCAGCACATTCAATATTATTCAAATCAAGCATGTAAATATTGTTGATCTGCTTTCCCTGCAAAATTATGTTATTATTTACGCTTATAATCCAAGTGTTTGCCAAGAATTTTATGATGAAGTCCTTATCACAAAGCTAACTGATGCTAAGCAATTTATGTTTTAGTCCATCTACAAGCAAAATATTTTCAATTAAAAAATTATTGAAATTTTTAATTATACTTGAGCCCACAAATTTCTTGGTGGTGTTATCTACAAGAGTAACCTTGCCTCCTATCCTGGTCTCCAGTAAAATTAAATGATTAGCATCTCCAGACATATATCGTGAGTATTCGCTATCTAGGTATCACATGCTCTCACGAGGCCTTTTGTGAGAGTTTGCCTATAAAATATCAAATATCAAATTTAGGAACCTAAACAGGTTTGGGTCCCTTCTTATGAAAAGAAGAATGCAATGTATTTATGTTATGTTATGAAACATGCAATTTTGGTCTCCATACCCAATGTGGACTATGTTGAATAGTACAAGTGTGTGAAAGGTGCCCTAGCATGCCACACAAAAAACATCTAAGTCCAGGAAAAGGATTTACTAATCTATTTGGGTGGTGATGTCCCTTTTTAACAATATGTGATGCATGCAATACTGATTTATTTTCAAAAGTTTTGAGATTTGTTTTTAGTAAATCATGCTCATCAATTAAATCAGAATTCTTTTTATTTAACTCATCAAATTCATCAAGTAAAGATATGTTATTGTTATCAAGTAGGGTTTGATATTTATTTAAACTTTCATGCTCTCTTTGCAAATTCAAAAACTCCAATTTTAAACTAGCATGCTTTTCCTTAAGTTTCTTATATAATGCATGAATTCTCTCATAAATTTTAACTAATTGATCATAGGTTGGTTCACATACCTCTTCTTGATCAGAATCAAAATGATCACCCATTAAGCATAAATTTGTTATCTTCTCTTCCGCTTCAATTTCAGATGAGTCAGATGCAGAATCTGTTGAAACTTGTTTAATATGAATTAGGTTGTTAAACCTAAGCTTATGTCCCAGCGGCTAACCAAGAAGGGGGGTGAATTGGTAATTAAAAATTTATCCCTCTTTTAAAAATTTTATACCAAAATTAACTTTAGTGAATTTTGTAGAAATCATTTTTTAACCACAAGTTAAAACAGTAAAAATAAAAGTAGCAGAAAAAATAAAAGACACAAGTTTTATAGTGGTTTGGTCAAACATGACCTACATCCACTCCCCGGAGGCACCCTCCGAGTATTGCACTAATACCACTAGTGACTCTCCTTTTCCACCCGCAGCAAGGCGGAGAAGCCTTTACAAAAACTCTCTTCCACCACTACCCGGTGCGGCAGAGAACTGTCATCCTTTTACACTCTCCAAGTGTTGGTAGAGAATCATCCGTCCATTCATACTCTTTCGGTGTAGGAAAAGAACCCTTCTTCCTTTCACACTCTCCAAGTGTGGGCAGAGAACCCTTCGTCCTTTCACACTCTCCAAGTGTGGCCAGAGAACCTTTTGTCCTTTCACACTCTCCAAGTGTGGGAAGAGAACCCTTTGTCTGTTCACACTCTCCAAGTATCAGCAGAGAACCAGATCTCCTTGATAGATCTTTTCATAAGAAATCTAGTTGGATGAGAGAAAAGAGTGAATTAATCACAAACCATAAGTGGAGACTCTTACCTTTGAGTACCAAGTGAATCCTTTACTCTCCAATAGTAAGAATCCTCCTTCAAACTCTCTCTCACACTCTCTCCTTAACTCTCCCTTCAATTGGCATGAAGATTAGTAGGTAAAAAGTTTAAGAGATACTTTTATTTGGACTTTATATAGGAAAGACATGAAAAATTGTTCAAAGACTGCTGATTTTCAAGTTTGTACATAGTGGATCGTTTTGTACGATCATCAGATCGTCCTGTACGAATATACTTAAATCGGTTGCATACGAACCCAATGTATATAGGTACGAACTGACTTTGTACCCGATCATTGTCCCGTATGAACTATATTTGTCCGGTACGAACAGTTATTTCATGGGTCAGTTTCAACAAACTACAGGACGTTACCAAAATTTTATAAGACAGAGCATTTCATCTTGGGAAGAATGGGAGTTTGTCTAGACAAAAATTTTCTAGAGGGTAATTCATCCTAGGACTAATAGGAGCTCATCTGGTCAAAAATTTTTCAGAGAGCATTTTGTCCTAGGACGAATAGGATTTCATCTGGACGAAAATTTTCTAGAGAGCATTTCATCCTGGGATGAATAGGATTTTGTCTGGACAAAAATTTTCCAGAAAGTATTTTATCCTGGCACAAATAGGATGAATCGTTTGGACTATTCAGCACAAAGTGAGAATCTAGAGCAGATCATCTTGGGATGAAAAGAGAAATTCGTCTGGACGATCAGGACTTAGAAAAATTTTCTCACTTCCTATTCGTTCCATTGCTCTTCCAATGGGATAACTGACTTGATCGTCCTGTAACAATAAGGTTTTTACCGTACGATTAGTGTGATTTTTAAAGATCTCCTCAAGTGTTTGTGTGCTAAGCTTATTCAATTAAAATCATATTTTCTCAAACTCAATTATAATAAAATTTACAAACTTCAATTTACAAACTATATCATGTTGAATTTTAATTTGAAGTCTTCATTAGTCTAGAGTTCGATTATTCTGAAATGTTAGTCCACACAAGAGGAATAATAATTTTTCCAAAAAGTGTTAGGAGAAAATAAAGCTTAAAATAATAATATTTGGAATCATCAAAAATATACAAGTTGCAAGAAGATAAAATATTCAAATAGCAACTCTCTTAACATCTCCCCCTTTTTTATGATGGCAAAATAATTATTGTTTGTATAATTTTAAAATTTTAAGAATCTTCTAAACTCCCCCTGAATTGATGAACGTATGAAAATAAGGAGGCATTGCACAACAAATATATCTCTATTTTCTTTTCTTTCTTTTAAAAAAAATATGATATGAAAAAAAAACGATAACAGAAAATAATACAAACATTATTTTCTCCCTCTTTTTGACAACAGCAAAAAAAGAAGAAGAAAAATAATAGAAATGTAAGCTGTCATATGATAATCCTTTGATAATTGATCCTTGAAAGTGATTGAAATAAATTTTGCAAATAAAATCAAATCATTAGGTAAATAAAAACTATTCATAGAATTTAAGAAGATATATAACTTTTATAATAAAAAAGATATATCAAAAACATGAATCAATTTACACACTAAGATAAAGTATAGCATTGCATAAAGGATGAATATAAAATTTGTATATTTAAAATTTCAATAATAAAAAAAATGTACAAAAGATCAATTTGAATTAAGAGATTGAAAGCTATGGAAAGAGTTAACTACCATATGTGGCGCTTTGCGCATCTTATTCAATAGTTTGTGGCACATTTTTGTGCATCTTTTTACTTGTGGGCTTATTTTGTGCCTCTTTTTCAAATTACGAACCATTGCACATTCCTTTTGATTTTTATACATTATACAATTTTCAAGAGTGATCTTGATCTTTCCAAAGTGAATAATAAAAAATTTCAAATATTTCTAAGTACATCAATATTTATTGATAAGTGAAATACAAAATAAGAAACATCACAATTACAATAATAATATTAAACATTAATGTAGTCTAATAAGAAACATGACATTGACAATCTTAATTACATTAAATTATAAGCAAAACTTAAATTTAGAAAAATTAGATTTTTTTAATGAATTTAATTTTTTATTGCACTTCAAGGTATAGCACTCTTATGATCAAAAATTTTAAAGATTGTCATATAGGCTAATACTACTTTCAAAACAAGATTAAAACCAAGATAATATAACTTATATTATATCATAAAAGAGAATATTACATTTAATAAAATTTGATATCAATACTACATAAAACATAAAAGCTAAAACATAAAATAAAACTAACACATAACTAAAATATATCACATCACAATCTACTACATCACAATAACATCAACTAAAAAAATCATAAGCAAGTACACGAGTCACTCTGATGGGCCCTGATCTGGAGGAGGATGAGGAGGTACAGTGCTGAAAAAATTAAAGTAACTACTTATCATGAGCATATTTGAACTTATGTCATTTATCTGTTCTCGCATATATCCCATGTCTTGATTGTACTAAACATCCTGCTGCTGTAAGTGAGTTTCAATTTGATCAAATTTTTGATCAAAATGAGACTCTAAGCGATCAAATATCTAAACCAAATCTTGGTAATTTGGTTCACTAGCAGATGCAGGTTCAGGTTCCTCCTCTGAATCACCAATAACATGTCTTTTACGTGGTTTATCTTTATTGAAGATTGCTCTAAAAGATCCATCGTTGTAGTAGAGAGGTTCTTCAAAATCTTGACTGGATGAACCAATTCATACTTCTTCTCCAAAATGTAGGCAACAAGATATCCTAAGGCAATATTCTTCTTTCTTTTATGGGCGACATGACCAATTTTAGAAAGTCCATAAAGATAGTCAAGGATTAGTTGGCCTTCATCTATAGGTTGGTCAGTCATAATCAAGTAGGTTACTAGAGAAAGAAGATAAGTAATGTTGACTCTATCACCAGCTTTAAGAATTATGGAGGTTCGAAGAACATGCAGGATGATACGAGCATTGCGAACAAAAGAGGGCACTTTAGGCATATGCTCCTTAAATATAATTCCTCTAATCACTTCATTAATTTCAATCCAGTCAAAATTTGAGTAGTGGTTAAGGTACGGGCTTTAATCCCTTTAGTCCTTAAGTTTAGAAAAATTCCTAAGTCTATCTTTATGATTTCTACTTTCTTTTTAAAAACATATGACCTAATCACAGAATGGTCAGAATTGAAAAACATATTTGCTATGAAGTAGTGAAAGGTCTCTTTATTGTAGAAGTGGACTAGTGTGAGAATGAGACCAAATTGAGTGGAAGCAAACAAGTTTATTACCTGAAAGGTCAGTTGTTCTTGAATAAGAACTCTAGAAGGGGTTATCTTAACAGAGGCAAATCTAGGAAATGACACTTCGTTGGCTTTGGACATAAAATTATCACTTAAGTTCTTGTGTGGAACCTTGGCTAGAACCTTTTGTCATTTGCTTGAGCTTGCCATGAATAAGATCTAAAAGAAAAAAGGGGCCTGAAAGGGATGTGTGAGTGATAACTATTGAGTTCAAAGCCTGTCAATTTAATGAAATACATCTGTTCGTATCGACGAAATTACTTTCATACTGTACGAAATTTAGTTCATCCCGTACAAAAAAATTTCGTATGAACGAACGAATGAGTCCAAAAAAGAAATGAATTTTTGTAATCACACAAGTAACGATGATGCATCAATTAGTACAGACTTTTGAACGATCGTACAGACAAACAGGTGTTCGTCCTGGACGATCAAAAATTTAAGATCATTTTAATGGCAGTTGAAACCGTCCCCACATCGAATCGCCAAGTGTTCGTCCGGACGAACCAAAGGTTCGTACGTACAAATATAATATTAAAAATGACCTTATGCGTTTAACTGACAATCAATCGTACAGACGTTTAAAAAGTTTATCCAGACGATCATGATGATCATACAAACAAAGTGAAAAATAAAAACTGAAAAACTATACACAAACCATTCAAATCCGACAGTTATCACACTACATAATTCGTCCCATACGAAAATTATTTCGTCATGGATGATTTTCACTCAAGTTTTTTTCAAAAACATGCAATCCAATGTCTAGATGTGAGAAATTTATAAAACTAAAACATAAACTCAAAAAAAAAAAAAAAAAACACAAACCCAAATACAGAAAATCACAAACAAAACAAAAAAATAAATACACACAAAAATACTAACTAGTAAAACACAGCTCAATGTTGAAGAAACATTTTAATTAAGCATTCAAATCGATCACACCAAGTCTTATTCTTAATGCACTAAAAGTATTAAAGGCTAAAAGTTTTATAAAAATATCTGCAAGTTGATTTTATGTAGAAACATGAATGAGTTTAGTTTCTCCTTTGGATACATAATCCCTTATGAAATGATGTCTGATGTCTATATATTTGGTTCTTGAATGTTGAATAGGATTTTTATAAATACAAATAGCACTAGTGTTATCACAATAAATTGGAATAGTGCCTATAGTTAATCCTAAATCAATCAACTATTGTTTCAACCAAAGTACTTGTGCACAAAACTTCCTAATGCAACATATTCATCTTTAACTGTAGATAGGGCTACTGAATTTTGTTTTCTACTAGACCAAGAGACTAAAGAATTTCCAATAAGCTGACATGTTCTAGAAGTGCTCTTTCTATCCACCCTACTACCTATAAAGTCAGAATTTGAATAACCAATTATTTCAAATGAAGAGCTAAACTTAGAATAACAAATTCCTAAGTTCTTAGTTCCTAATAGATATCTTAAAATTCTTTTTACTATTGTTAAATATGATTCTTTTGGATATGATTGAAATCTAGCACATAAACAAACACTAAACATGATATCGGGCCGGCTAGCTGTCAAGTAAAGCAAAGATCCAGTTATCCCTCCAAATTTTTTTATCAACAGATTTTACCTTAGGGTCCTTATCCAACTAAACTTAGGACTCATAGGTGTACTAACAGGTTTAGCATTATCCATTTCATACTTTTTGAGGATATCCTTAACATACTTTGACTGACTAAGAAATATACCCTTCTCAATTTGCTTAATGCTAAAGCCTAGAAAGTAACTTAAATCTCTTATTAAATTCATTTCAAATTCACTACTCATTATTTTAGAAAAATCATCACAAAGAATTTTATTTGAAGATCCAAAGATGATGTCATCAACATAAATTTGTACAATGAGTATATCCTTTTCAAATTTCTTCAAAAAGAGAGTTGTATCCACTCTTTCTTTTTCAAATGATTTTTCAAGTAGGAAGGTGCTCAATCTCTCATACCAAGTCCTAGGTGCCTGTTTCAATCCATATAATACCTATTTCAATTTGAAAACATGATTTTGGTATTTAGAATTTTCAAAACTTAGAAGTTGTTCTACAAAAACTTCCTCTTGAATTACCCCATTTTAAAAGACACTTTTTACATCCATTTGATACAGTTTAAATCCTCTAAAACAGGCAAAGGCTAACAAAGTTCTAATTGCTTCAAGTCTAGCTACAACGGCAAAAGTCTCCTCAAAATCAATCCCTTCAATCTGATTATACACCTCAGCAACAAATCAAGCCTTATTTCTAATTACTACTCCTAAGTCATTCATTTTATTTTTGAATACCCACTTATTTCCAACTACACTTTGATCCTTTGGCCCTGTAGTTAATTCCTAAACTTTATTTCTTACAAATTAATTTAACTCTTCTTGCATAGCTAAAATTCAAAATTCATCTGAAAGTGCTTGATTCATATTTGTGGGTTCTATTATTGAAATGAAGTTGAATGATTGAGTTTTTTGTTTAGTCCATGCCTAGTCCTTATACCCTCGTTAGGTTCACCAATTTTCAATTCCTTTGGGTGGTTTTAGAAAATCTTAAATCACTAGGCAAAAGATTTTCTATCTCCAAGTTTTCTTCCAAATTTTCTTCCAAATTTTCTTCTAAAATTATTTTATCAATCTTTTAAGAGTTTATCTCAATCTCATCTTCTACAACATTTGGCTCTTCCAAAATTCCATATTCATCAAATACAACATGTGTGTGTTGCGAATCTAAGATTATGGATTAGACTTTTGATGATAGTAAACATTCATGTTTTCCTACGACTGTTTTGCCTATTAAATTTTCAGGATAACAAGATCGAATACAGCTCAAGCCAGCTCAAGATCGGGTAGATTTAGGTTAAGTAAAGTCTGTATTTTTCCCTTTCTTGAGTCAATTGTAAAAGTGGTTCATGATGCTAAGTAACCTTGCACACACACACTTAAGGGGTTTTCTGAATTTTTCTATTTTGAGTACATCGACCTGGACGATGTTCCTATCTGCTTGAACAATTCAACTAATAATAAAAACCATAATTAGGGCATCCTGGTTAAGCAACCATCATTAAGCAAATCATCCTGGATGATACGTGTATCGACCAGGACGATAGGCTCAAATTAGAAAGAATCAGCTGCCATGATCAATTTAGGTATTCTTTATTTTAAATTATCATCCTGGATGATCTCCATATCGGCCTGAATGATACAGCACAGTTATGCCTAAATTAATCTAGTAATTATAGAAAGTAATTAAGGCTGATTGATGCGATCACATTAGTTGGGCCGATTCCAAAATTGGCTGGGATGATGTCCTGGATGATTGACATCGGCCAGATTTTATTAAGGGCGATGTTCAGGATGATTATACTCTGATTTGAACTAATCGGCCAGGGGATATTGTATCATCCTGGATGATGTAATCAATTTTCTTTTAATCATCTTGAATCGTCCCAGCTAATTGAGCTTATTTTGTACTAATCGGCCATGATGATATTTATATCGGCCTGGACAATAAAGTAAATTTTTTAAAATCTATTTAAAGAATTTGAATTTTCTCATGCAATAAGAACTTGAGTGTTGGTGTCTTGACCTGAGAGAGCCTTGGGAGAGGGAGAGAGAGAGAGAGAGAAAGAGAGAGAGAGAGAGAGAGAGAGAGAGAGAGGAACTTGTGAGGGAGAGTTTGTGAGAGGGTTCACAAATGTTGCTCCAAGCAAGGTTCTAGGTCGTCGTCTCCGTTCTTCATCCTTCATCCTTGGAAGGTTCCTGGGAGGTCTACTTCAGGAAAGGTCTGGGTTCTCTACCCGCTTCAGTAGAAAGCAAAAAGAGTCTGTTCTCTGCCGCATCGAGGTTGCTGAAAAGGAGTTTGTTGTAAAGGCTTCTCCGCCTAATTATGGGAGCTAAATGATAGACACTTAGTTAGTGCAATACTCATAGGGTGCCTCTGAGGAGAAGACGTAGGTCAAGGATTGACTAAACCACTATAAATTTTGTGTGATCTTTCTTTATTTTGCTTTCGCATTTATTTATTTTTGCATTTTAATTTCTATGGTGATTTGGTTTTAAGATTTATTGTGCTTTGCTAAAAGAAATTTTTTAAAATACTAATTCACCCCCCTCTTGGTTAGCATCGGGCTAGTTCATAAGGGCTTAACATTCCTAACAAACTTTCAAGTGGTATCAGAGCGGGATTCATAAAAACTAAGTTTGAAAACTTTTTGAATTTTTTATCCATGGCTAACAACAGAAATCGTAATACTGCGGAAGGGTATTCTATTACCCGACCACCTTTGTTTGATAATATTCCTTTTGATTTTTGGAAAAATCGCACGTCTACATTTTTACAATCAATTGATTATCGCATGTGAATCCTTGTTAAGGATGGTTATACACTTCCAATTGGAAAATTGAATGGCATTACTATTCCACTTCCTTTTACTGAATGGACTCTAGATGATAAAGATTTAGCACAATTAAATGCAAAATGTTTGAACTATTTTTTTTATTCTTTGAAATCAGAAGATTACATGCCTGTTTCCACTTACACTACAGGTAAGGAAATGTGGGATAAATTATGTATCACCTATGAAGGTACTAAAGAAGTCAAACCATCCTGTTTGAATATTCTCTTGCATGATTACAAACTTTTTCGTATGAAACCTTCTGAATAAATTTCTGAAATGTATACAAGGTTTACTCAGATTGTTACTTCATTACATGCATTAGAAAGAGAAGTTTCTAACTATGAAAAAGTAAACAAAATTTTAAGATGTTTTCCTTCCTCTTTTGATGCAAAAATTACTGCAATATCTGAATCTAAAGATTTAAATACATATTCAATCGATAACTTACTTGGTTCACTCATTGCTTACAAGCAAGGGGTGAACCAAAGAAATTTTTATTCAGGTGAAAGGAAGAAGGAGAAAACGGTGGCACTTAAGGAGAACGATTCAAACACTGACTCTTTCTGGTATGAAAGCGGTGATGTTGCTTTAATCATGAGGCAATTTAAGAGCTTTCTAAGGAAGAAGCACAATAATCATCAAAAGTGGAATAAAGGCAAGGTAATTCTTGGAGACAACACCATTAGGAAGGTGGTAGGAGCAAGTATAATTGGAAATTCTAAGAATCTTCTGATTAAAAATATTTTGGTTGTAGATGGACTGAAACACAACTTGCTTAGCATCAGTCAGTTTTGTGACAAGGGCTTCATCATAAAAGTTTTTACAAACTCATGTATTATGAGCTTAAATAATAACACTATTTTGCAGGGCAAGTGGATCAACAACATTTACAAGCTTAATTTAAATAATACTAAATGTGCTACTTCATTTTGCCTAAAAATTGTTATTGATGATTCATGGTTGTGACACAGGAGATTATGTCATGCTAGTATGAAAATCCTTAGGAAAGTGACTCAAAAAAACCTAGTTAGAGGTGTCCGCAAGCTTAAGTTTTCAAAAGATCACCTTTGTGATGCCTGCCAATTAGGAAAGCAAATCCACTTCACTTTTCACTCCATTAAGGATATTAGCACCTCTAGACCTTTAGAAGTCCTTCACATGGATTTGTTTGGACCCGTTAGCACTGCCAATTTGGGAGGAAAAGTCTATGGTTTTGTGATTGTCAATGACAACTCAAGGTTTACTTGGATTATATTTCTATCACACAAAAATGAGTCATTTGATGAGTTTAGAGTCTTCTTCACTTGGATTTAGAAAAAGCTAGGTTGTGAGATCTTGACCATTCATAGTGACCATGGGCGAGAGTTTGAAAATGAGAGATTTGGATATTTTTGTGAGGACAAGGGGATTAGCCACAACATCTCAGCTCTTCGGACCCCTCAGCAGAACGGGGTAGCAGAAAGGAAGAACTGGACCTTAGTGGAAGCTGCTAAAGCCACGCTTGCTGAGTATTCACTTCCAAAATAATTTTGGGCTGAAGTGGTTAACACAGCTTGTTATGTGTTAAATAGGGTGAATGTTAGAGTCAAATTAGATAAGACATCCTATGAGACCCTTAAGGGTAGGACACCAAATATTTCCTACCTTCATGTCTTTGGTTGTAAGGTTTTTATTCACAATAATGGGAAGTCTCACTTAGGAAAATTTGACCCAAAATTTGATGGAGTGTTTTTTGGATATTCTAGTATTGGGAAGTCCTTCAGGGTGTTTAATAAGAGGACTTTGGTGTTGGAAGAGACTACACATGTAGTGTTTAATGAGTCTGATCCTAGAAAGCCTAGAGTTGAGGATGATGATGATGGAGAGATTGGCACTGGATTAGAAAACTTAGACAAGGGGGTAGAGCACCAAAACAGTAAAGGAGTAGGAGAGGTTACCCAAGGAGTAGAAAATGTAGATCAGGAGGAAAGGGTTGAACCTGTAGCTAGGACTAGACATGGAGTTAGGACTAGACATGGACTTAGGAAGGAAGTGAACCACTCTTCCTTTATCTCAATGACTGAACCCACCAACATAAATCAAACCCTTACTGATGAGTTTTTTATCTTATCCATGAAGGAGGAGTTGAACCAATTTGTTAGAAATGATGTTTGGGAGCTTGTAGAAAGACCTAAGGGATAAAGTGTAGTTGGAACCATGTGTGTCTTTAAGAATAAGGTGAATGATTCTAGAGTGGTGGTTAGGAATAAGGCAAGATTAGTGGCTAAGGGGTATAACCAAATAGAAGGCATAGATTTTGAGGAGAGTTTTGCCCCTGTAGCTAGATTGGAATCCATTAGAGTGCTATTAGCCTTTGCCTGTTATAAGGGATTTAAGCTTTTCCAAACAGACATTAAGAGTGCCTTTTTAAATGAGGAAATAAAAGAGGTTGTTTTTGTAGAACAACCCCCAAGTTTTGAGAGTTCCCAATTTCTAAATCATGTTTTTAAATTAAAAAAGTCCTTATATGGATTAAAGCAGGCACCCAAAGCTTGGTATGAGAGGCTTAGCACATTCTGACTAGAAAGGGAGTATTATAAGGGGAGTGTAGACACCACCCTTTTCCTGAGAAAAGTAGGAGATGATTTACTCATTGTTCAGATCTATGTAGATAATATAATTTTTGGATCTTTTGATAAAAGGCTATGTGATGATTTTTCTAGAATAATAAGTAAGGAGTTTGAGATGAGTATGATGGGAGAATTATCCTACTTTTTGGAATTTAGCATTAGACAATTAAAAGATAAAACTTTTTTGAGCCAAATAATGTACATAAAGGACATCTTGAAGAAATATAAAATGGACAAAGCCAAGCCAATTAATACTCCCATGACCTCAGGAATTCAATTAGATAATGACCCAAATGGAAAACTAGTTGATCAGAAGAAGTACAGAGGGATGATTGGATCTTTACTTTACCTGACTTCTAATCGACCTAATATAATGTTTAGCGTTTATCTTTGTGCTAGATTTCAAGCTGACCCTATGGAATCCCACCTGACTGCAGTTAAGATAATTCTTAGATACCTTTTAGGGACCCAAAACTTAGGAATCCAATACCCTAGGCACAACACTTCTTTTAAGATTATTGGATATTCTGATTTTGATTTTGCAGGATGTAAAGTGGATAGAAAAAGCACTTCTGAAACTTGTCAATTCATAGGACAGTCTTTAGTCTTCTAGTCTAGCAGAATGCAAAACTCTGTAGCTCTTTCCACTACTGAAGCTGAGTACATTGCTTTATGAACTTATGTGGCCCACGTCCTTTGGCTAAAATAGCAAGTATTGGATTTAGGATTACCTGTATGCACCATCTCTGTTCTTTGTGACAACACTAGTGCCATCTATATTTCTAAGAATCCTATCTAACATTCAAGGACTAAGCACATTGATATTAGGCATCACTTTATTAGAGATCCTGTGACTAAGGGAGATATTTATATCATGTGGCAACTAAGAATCAACTGGCTGACATTTTTACTAAATAACTAGCCTTTGATACTTTCAGTACTTTAAGGACCAGACTGGGTGTGATTGATATTAATTCATGAACTTGATTTCTACTGATGTTTTATCTACTGATTACTTTACTGTATTTTTCTAGTTTTTTTTTTGTTTATTTTTAGTTGCTTTTTATTTTGTTTTTGGTACTTTAGTTTTCCATATGCCATGATGCTTTGTTTTTTTCATTTCAAAATATCGTTGAATTGATATCTTATGCCTTATTTTTTATTTTGAAAATTTAGAGTTAAATGTTTTACATCTCTTAAATCTGCTAAAGGATAAAACACCATTGATTGTGTCTCTCTCTCTAAACTATTTTTTGTGTTAAAATTTTTTTTTCTAACTAAAAGTCTATCTAAAATTAACAATTTGATTTTACAATTGAGATCTTTTCTACCTTGCTATATCAATCTAGCTTATACCATAATAGTCAAAGTTTTTATGTTACTTCAAGATTTCTCGTTATCCTGTCAATGAATCTCTCACATTATTTTTGATTCGGTTTTATGGATTGTTCTTCCTTATATTAGATGATGAGTTTTTCTTCTTTAATATCTGGAAGATATACTCATAACTAAGAATATTTAAGAGTTTTTGAAAAAGAATCTAGCTTGCAAAAATAACAAAAAAAAAGTGGCCAATGATGCTAAAAATAAAAGATGCGCATTGACGCCAAATGGAAAAATAAATAAATAAATAAATACAATCAAAAGATACGCAAAGTGCATCATTCAATGGATAAGAGGCATAAAATGAGCCCATCAAAATCAAGCTATCTTCCTTTCTTCCAACTCTTAAAACTTAGAAGATTTCATGTATCACTTGAGATTTTAAAGACTTGATTTCGAATTTTGCGATTGTAACAAACTACTTTGATATATTATTTTATAAGATATTTTTCTAAAACCAAATCTTGATTA
>NW_021318744.1:0-3047 GCF_001605985.2 Dendrobium catenatum
ATATATATATATGATAAAAGGGGCAGCTAAACAGCCACTAGAATCATTAAATAAACCCATTAAAATGGGGGATATATAAGGTCAAAAAGCTGTTAGGAACAACACCCCAAAAAGCTACCATAAACCTGCATCCAAACCAATCAGGTAAGGGGAAGAGGAAAGGAAAAAAAGACACCACAAACAACTCCCAAGAAACAGCACAGGAAACAGGTAAGGAAGCTACGGGACACAGCCAGGGAAGTCACGGGAACATAGCAAGAGAGGGACCCGAAGAGCCAACACAGTAGCTTAGCATTAGAAATTTTTCTTAAGGGAAGAAACATATAGCTCCAACCACCAACTCTTCTCATGAAGCAAGGTACTCAATGGCAAGGGAAATACGCTTAGAACACATACTCCTCCTCCTATTGGAACTTCCATATTCACAAGAGAAATATGTATATGAGGCAAAACATAAGTATATCAACAATCCCTTTATGGGCATTGCTTACAAACATCTCATATGCATGCTATGGTAGAAAAATCAAAGTAGCCTCTTATACAGTTTCCATGGTTCACACCTAAATCTCCAAGCCAAATGTCATAAATCAAATTAGATTTCCAATGCTACCTATTTGCTCAAATAAACACATGGGAGAGGAACTATCTACACATGTTTCTATGAAATACACCACAAGAATGAAAGCATTCACTAAAAAGAAAGATTAGAGGTGTGATGACATACACACCACAAAGCTTCATTGACAAATGCTCATGTATACATGATTTAACCTAATGCATGTATTGAACAAAATGACTAGGATAAAGTGGACAAAAGCAACTTGTTTCCCTCAAGCCCAAGGAAACTCACATTCCACCAACACAATGTAAATATCACCTATGTAATGGCTAAAGCAAACATATGTATGAAAGAGCTTTGCACATGAAGCAATCACTTTAGATAACCCCTCTCAAGTTTTAAAGGGGATGATATAATATACTATTGCCATACTTTCAAAGTACATGATAATCACCTACAAGCATTGAGTTTCAACTTTAAAGAAAAAGAACTTATGGAAGAAAGATCTATGGCTTTACACATAACTCGTTAGATAACCATATGCATTTTTAGATCTTCTTTTACTATAGACAATGTATTAAATAAGACTCTACAAGGACTATCTTGCCACATAAAGCCTTTAATGCAAGCAAATACCCATCGCTTTTCTTTAAGAGCAATTCATCAAACACTTGAGGTGCAATACTTATAGAATCACATACGGCAAACTATTACACAAAGGGATTTATACACCTATTAGATCACAATCTTATCAATGATCTACACAAAGGAACTCTTCATGATTCATACAACAACCACCTCAACAACAAGTATGCATAAAATATATGGAAAAAGTGAATTTTAAATAAGTTTCATTCTCAGATTTTTGAAGAAGTGATAGCAAGTGAAGTAGAAGGATGCATTTTCTCCAATTGTTTTCCATCAAATAAATGCATAAGTATATTTCCTTAAAAAAAACTAAAATAATTATCATAAAATCATTAGGTAATGAGCATCGCATCCTTTATATAATTTGATGAACCAAAACCTAATACAACACTCCACATAAAATCTATACATTGAGGCATAAAAAAGAGTTATGATAACTTAAACTTGTCATCAACCCAAGCTTAAGAAAGGGCTCAACAAAACTTCTCATGAAAATATCAACAACAATGGGGCACCAAACTCTTTATTAGAGAAATTTGTAGAAGACTTAATAAGCAAAATGGTGTCTAAACTTACAAGGGATTATGTAAAGAAAGATGCTCACCTAATATTTGGTTAGGTAACTTTCCATGCCTCATGAGTCACCCACAAAATACTACAAAAACTTCTTAAAGACATTTCACCAAACATCTTATGTGCATGCCTTAGTGAAGAAAGAAAAATGGCTTTTTCAAGCTTTGCCATCATTCACACCTAAAGCTCCAAGCTAGATCACATGAATCTCATTAACTGTTTACTATCAAAACAACACAAATCAACCCATATTTTGTCTACTCCTTACAAAATCATTCATGGTTAGCAATAACCATGATCATTTTCAAGAGGATCTCAACACCATTTGATAGCAAAACCAAAACAACAAAATTAAACAATGGCCATGAATGCATAATCAAACTATTTGTAATAGAAACCAAGCTCTCTCAACCACATCTAGATGAAGGCACCTTAACTGCATAAGGGCGAGAATGAAGGGGAAGAAAAGAAACGAAAGAAGAAGAAGAAAAGGAAGGTGGAGAAGAAGAAGAAGAACAAGAAGATGGAGAAGGAAGAGGAAGGGAAGGGTTACATGCAGTTTGGAGGAGAGATCTGGACCGGGAGACGGGATCGGAAGGAGGTGGGTCGTCGGGACGGTTCTCCGAAGGGTTCCGACCCTACCTGGGGTCGGACAGGCTTCGGCCTTGCTCGGAGCTCGCGAACTGGAGCGAGAGCAAGGGGCTCGGGTTCGGTCTTCCCTAGCTCACGCGAAAGAGGGAGAAGGAGAGAGTCCCATTAGAGAGGGAGCTCGGCGTGAGAGGGGGGGCTGGGGGTTCGGAACCGAGAGATAGAGAGAGAGAGAGCGGGTGCGTGAAGGAGAGACCGAGAGAGCCCGAGGGAGAAAGGTCGGGCTCCGTGAGAGTCGTGTGAGAGAGAGGGAGAGGGAGGCGAACTGAAGGCCAGAGGGAGGAGGAAGTGGTCGGGACTCGCCTAGGGCTTCTTTTGGACGAGAGCTCGAGAGGGAGCGGAATCCCGAGAGAGAGCAAAGGCCAGGGTACTCAATGCGACTGAATACTGCGGCAATGATCAATTTTTTGGATTTTGAGGAAATCGGAGCCGTTTGATGCGATTACCGGATTTAGGGATAGATTCAAATTAAGCCAAAAGCAATTAGGATTTATTCAAAATTAATTTGGGCTGATTCAAGTTAGGTTTGGATGCAAATCTGGTTCAAATCGGCTCGATTTAAAATCGGGTTAAGTTCGATCAATTTGATCAAACCAAATTGAACTCAAATTGAAATCGA
>NW_021318744.1:3147-8571 GCF_001605985.2 Dendrobium catenatum
TTGAACCCAAATGAGTTAACTCTTGAATCAACTCCAAAGTCAGGGAGAATACCCAAGAGAGATTCCCAAGTGTTTGGAAAATTTTTGAATCTTATATTTTTAATTAATTATATTAATTAAATATTGTTCAATTCATTAAAATTAGATTAATCAGCTTATATTGCTGTTCAAATCAAGTTTATTTTTTCATGGTTAAGCGGATTCAAAATCGTCAGTTTAGAGGTTATACTATATTTTAAGGCACTTTAAACGTTATTTATTCATTTTTGGAAGGTTTAGCTAATTAAGAGGTTTAAATTAGGAATTTGATAAGGGGCCTAATGCATCCTAAAACAAGGGAATCAATTTTCTAAGGTGTCTAAACAGTCAACAGAGTTAAATGTTTCAAAGTTTTGATTCACTCAAGGAGAGTGTATCCAATTACTGGAAATTTCTTAAGTTTTCCTAGATACATGAGTCCTTAATTATTGTCCTTAATGTGTCACTCTAGTGAGTAGGCATTTATCAAGTTTTCACCTCTAATACCTATGACTAAGCATGAACATAAAACACATTAACACATCTACATCCTAATCTAGAGAGCCTAGACTATGGTGTGTCGGTTGTCTAGACATGCAAGATAGCTAATAACATTAACTAAAGATAAGATTAATGTATACTCAAAGAATATGGTTATCCCACTGATTTCCCACAGGAAAATCCTCGAAATTTCGGCGCCTTTTCCGGCGGGAATTTACCTGTTTTCCAGGCTGGTTTTGCCGATTTTCCGGCGTTTTCCGGCGGTTATCTTCCGCCTGGTAAAAACGGCGTAGGAAATTAATTTCCGCGGGCTCAATTACCGACGGATTTCGCGCGTTTAAGACCGCCGTAAATTAAAAAAAAATTCATTGTTTGACCAACCGCGACGCTCGGCTCCCGCGTTCCAGCGCTCCAGGCGCTGTTCCGCGCGCGATTGCTTCCCGCGCTCCACGCGCCGGCGATTACATGAGTTTAATATAACTATTAATGAATTATTTGTTTATCTTAAATTATTTTAAAATTTAAAATTTCTTAATTTTTTAAAATCGCTCGAACTCAAAAAGCGCCGGAAATTCGCGGGGAAAATTGCGGAATTAGCGCGCAAATTTTTTATGCCGGGAAAAATTTAGCCGTCGAAAGCCGCCGGTTAATCCGTCGGATAAAGCCGCCGGAAAATTTGTAGAAAATTAGCGCCGTATCTGCCGGAACAATCTGGACACGCCAGGAAAGCCGCCGGAATCAATTTCGCCGGTATATAACTGATTTTCCTTGTGTATCCCATTATTTCCAGTTATGCATTCACTTTTATACTCAAGATTCCAAGAGGATCCTTCACAAGTTTTTTTTTTAGAAATTGTATATTATATAAGTAGTATATAAAAGTAGGCTCAAAATACAATATAAATATATATATTATGATATATATAGATAGGAGATAATATATTAAATGCCAATTAATTTTTTGAAATTACTATTGATGAATTCCTTATATGTGAAAGATTCCATTCGGCTCCTCTTTGGTTAAATAATATATAAATATATATATATATAAATATATATAATATATTATATATATTATGCTTATACTTAGATATTTATAACTACTAAAAACATACTCATATAAGTGTATTAAAAATCCTGGAGGTCATAATTCACTTCATAATGTTCATTGCCAAATTTCAGATAAAATTACATTTTATATTTTATAAAAATAAATTTTTTTCTGTATTTCTTAAAATTACTAGTAAATAATATCAAAACAATTTATTTTATTTTTAAAATAACTAGATGAAATTTGAACAATTATATATTATACTTATTTTTGGCTTTATATTTATTTAATATCATTTTGAATTTTGTTATAAAACAAATTTAAATGATTTTTTTGTCAAAATGGCGCGCTGGGCAGGGGGGAAAAACACGAGGCCGCTCGGATTCGTGGGATCGAAACCGCGTGACGGCGGACATCGCGTCAGACTGATGAGCCGGCTTTCCGCGGTTTCATCTTTAACCACGTCAGTCGGTAAGCGGCAGCCGTTGGATTGACCGCGGGTATTCGATTCTAACGGCTGAGATCGCACTCCGCTGTTTTTCAACAGTAAGAGGATCAAACGGCGGAGTTCTATCCCGCTTCCGAATGACGACCCTGAGCTCGCGTCGATCGCGAACCTAACTGTAATACACGGCGCGAACAAGCGCGGAGCGCAGATGTAACCGTGATCGTGTGATCATACGCTAGTAAACTTACGTTACTTCTGCGAATGAGGATGACACTCCTAGATCGTTTTTTTGGTTTCGTTCTTTCATCGAAGGACGAAACCACTTGAATTTTAAACTCTAGTGAAGAATACAGAACAGAAATATGGGGAAACATTCGTTTTACTAAACTTCATTACATTAAAGCTAATTAAATCCATCTATGGAGCTAAATCTAATGTTTTGAGAATTACGTCTGGCTATCTTCAAATTTGGATGGATGGCTTGTTGCACTATGTCCAATTGAAGATCCTAGCGCAGAAATCGTGCTCGAACACGCCTGGATTCGATCTGCTACAGGCCTGGTCACGACTAGGTGATGGATGTCCGGAAATCGCAGCTGTGATGCAACCACTTGTGATTTTGTAGCCTGGAGTGATGGAGACTTGGGAGATCCAAATATGAACAAGTAACTCGTTCTGAGCTGAGTGTTAGGAGATGAAGTGCTTGTATGCAATCCCTCAAAGTCATGATTTTCCCATGTAAACGGAGCCTGGGCTGTTTGATTATGTTGGGAATTATTCATGAGCTCTCCATGATGGGCACATTGTCCCTTGGAACATGTAGCAAGGCATGCCTCAAAGGCTGGTACAAGCTCTCTGCCTTCCCATTGTGGACTTGGGAAAGTGGGGGGGGACCACTACTCGTTAGGCGTTAAACCAGGCCCTGGCCCTGAGCCTGGTTAGGAGAGCTCAAAGTGAGCTTTAGGCCATAAATGGGTCGACCTAAGGCAGCCTAAATCAAGGGAAAAGAGCCAAAAGCAGATTAGGACATTTTGGAGAGGTTTAAACCCTTAGTTTGACTGTGTTGACCAGTCAACGGGTCAAGGGAGGCTGAGGTGGAATGGGGGGAAGTAGGAGCAATCAATAGGAGAGCTCCCAAGCCTAAAGGAAATAGGTTTGAAATCAAAGGAGAGGGTTTGACCATTTCAAAGAGGGGTTTAAGGCTTTGTTGACCTGGTTTGACCAGTCAATAAAGTCAAAGCTGGTGATGTGGCATTTGGGGAGGTGAGAGGTCATTTAGGATAGTTTGGTTGAAGGTCAAAAGTCAAAAGTCAAGGGTAGGGAAAATATGAACCAATGCCACCAAGGATTGAGGGTTGACTTGGTCAACTCAAGTTGGATTGAGTTGACCAAGTGTCAGGTGACACTTGAGTCTTATCCAAGAATTAATTTGAATAGGTAATAGGGGTTGAAGAGCTCAAATGGGTCAACCTAAGTTGACTGGTGTTGACCTCGTTTTTGTTCCAATTGCCATCGAGCGAGTTTGATTGAGTTGATCGAGCCTCGTCGGGCTTGATTCAATTCAAATATACATTAATTTGAGTTCGATTTATTTTATCCTATTTTATTGAATTAGTGTTGGTCGAGTCGAGGCGAGTTCGAGTCGACCCGGATCGAACCAAACCCTACTCAATTTGAACTTGATTTCAGCCCCTTGGGTCTAGTTAGGTCCTAATCAAAATTTGATTGAATTTCCAAACCGGTTTGAATCCCACCGTTGGATCAAGGAATTCGATCGAACGGCTCCGATCTCCCCTCTTTTCCTCTAATGCCCTAACTGAGGCCGAAGCCCCCATCGGGCACTCTCCCTCTGTTTTTTTTTACTGCTCTAGCTCTCCGCCTCCCTCTCTCTCCCCGATCCTCTCTATTGGGGGCGTCTCTCTCCTCTCCCTACTCCTGTCTCCCGGTGGTTCACACGACACCAGAAGCCAGAGCCCTGGCTCCTTTCCCGTTGGTTCGCGAAGGCCAGGCGACGAAACCCCGGTTCCCTCCCTCTCGGGTTCTCACAGCCCAGGTGAATCCCTTGCTCCCGTCGCACTTCGCGTTTGGGGCCGAACTCGACGATCCGGCTCCGCCTCTCTAGCCGAACCCGAGTGCCTGCCGCCTGCTTTCCTCCCTCTGTTCAGAATGGACTCCAGGACCTCAGGCCGTCCGATCTCCCTCCATCCCTCTCTCAATCCCGCGCCTACGAAGCCCAGGCATTCGGGTGACTTAGCCAAGGCCGCAGCCCTCCTCTCCCCGGCTCCCTCTTGGACTCCCTCGCCCAGTTCGCAAAGCACCCGAACGGCTCTCCCTCTCACGTTTCCTCTCTCAGTTCGTGAGGCCCGAGAACACTCAGTACCGACCCCCTCTCTCCGTTTCTATGCTTCGCGCACCCAGGGCTGAACTCGACGAACCTTTTCCCCTGTTCGACTCCGCCTCCGCCTCCGGCTTCGAACCTGATGTCGACTTCTCTTCGTTTGAAAAGGTATATATATATATATATTTTTTTTTGCTTGTCCTTCTTCCTCCTTTCTCTGTTCTGAAAGGTTTTGATGGCAAAACGAATATGAAGGCTGGCTTGCATTGTTTGGTTGAGGTTATATTCTTCAAACTATTCTTGCTAGAATAATTAAAATCATGATTTTATGATTATTTATGCTAAGTCGCTGGAGTGCTAAAATTGTTCCATGGAGATTTGTCCACTTTTTCTTACATACGTGTTGTATTGGAGCCTTCTTTTTTTTGCTGGAGTTTTATTCGATGACAGTGTTTTGGCCGAATAAATCAAGAGAGAAATAATCAGTTTCCCCACAATTTTCTTTGGTAAATTTCCTTCAGATTCTTGTTGGAATGAGCATTTTCCATCTTACAAATATTTTTGTTTATGAGAACAAGCTACACGGTTTTATGGATTATGAAGGGCTTTCATAAATTGCTTAAACGGTTTTAATTAACTAGGTGTATAAATCTTGTTCCCATGATGGTTTGCTTCATAAGATCTTGCAAGCATTGCACATCAAGTGTTCGATGAAATATCCTAAACAAAAATTATAAATATTTGCTTGCTTTGAGGTCTTTTGTAATGAGCATGTTCTTATGGAGATTTTTCTCTGTGTTGACTAGAGTCTTTATTTCAATGAAATCTGACAATGGGCTTGTTTATTTGATATGATGTGGGAAAGGTTTATCCCTCTTTGTTATAGATGATTCTTTGCCATTTCGTAAATCAGACTCGCTTTATTTTATAAATATTTCACTCAGGAGATCAAACCAGGCAAGTTTGTGAAGCATGAATGTATTCTATGGTAAAGTTTATATGGTTTAAAGCTATGTTCTTAGTAAAAAAAATTATGGAAGATTATGTTTATGGATGGGTTGTATTATT
>NW_021318744.1:8671-9000 GCF_001605985.2 Dendrobium catenatum
GAACTAGAACTACCACCTTTACCAGAAAATCCCTCAGGACGAGGAGGAACAGTCCTCGGTGTTCCTGCTGAACTGACAGGTCTAACAGAACCCTCTGATCGGAACTCAGAACGTCGATCAAACCCAGCCTGTGGATACTTTGCAATCCTATATCCTGGCTGACCACATCTGAAACACAGACCAGCCATCCTGTAGCACTGGCCAAAGTGTTGCCGTCCACAACTCTGGCATACAGGTGCCATACTGACAGAACCAGAATTCGTCGTACTGGTAGCAGTACCAGACGACCCTCCGCTATTATATATGTCTCTATCTACATTAAACATATG